>NC_092288.1:24115587-24223087 GCF_036320965.1 Panulirus ornatus | reverse complement strand
TGAATCTTGCATTTTCTTACAAGGGGACACTGACAGACTCCAAAGTTGGGGGGGGGGGGATTAAAAATATAGTAAACTTATAATACTTTTTTCAGTCATTCTAGCTCTTATTATCCATAGGAAGGGAATATATATATATATATATATATATATATATATATATATATATATATATATATATATATATATATATATATATATATATATATATCATCCCTGGTTATACGGGAGAAAGAATACTTGCCACGTATTCCCTGCGTGTCGCAGAAGGCGACTAAAAGGGAAGGGAGCGGGGGGGCTGGAAATCCTCCCCTCTCGGTTTTTTTTTTTTTTAATTTTCCAAAAGAAGGAACAGAGAAGGGGGCCAGGTGAGGATATTCCCTCAAAGGTCCAGTCCTCTGTTCTTAGCGCTACCTCGCTAATGCGGGAAATGGCGAATAGTATGAAAATATATATATATATATATATATATATATATATATATATATATATATATATATATATATATATGTGTGTGTGTGTGTGTGTGTGTTTTACCACATACCTACAAACGATCTCATGTTTATTGTAATATATTTGTAACAAAAACATATTGATGTATTTCGCCAAACTCCCTTACCTTGATATCAGCTATTTCATGAAACACCATAAATCCATTATCATTCCAAACTGGTCTCCATCATGATCAACACACTTCTGAACAACAAATGTAATTTCTCTGTACGAAAATAATTCATATCAACGACTGAATTTAACATCACTCCCCTAAAAAAAAACCTACGTAAACCACCAAGTTCTCGCAAGATACAGTGTATTCTGACATATTACTATTATTCTTAGTATATCTTCATTGTCTTAGCAAGTTCATTAATCGCTCCAACACCTCTTACTGAAAGCTCAAATTTTGTCTCCCTTCCCCCACCACACACACACACAACCAAACCCTAGATGTACTTTTAGTTATAACAAGGTTGTAAAAACTCAAGCGTTCAAAGGCCTCAGTATAGAATATAGACCATTTAATATATAAGCTGCAGGAATCTATAAGTCAGAAGAGGTCTCGGAGTTGACTTGGTCCCTCAACCTACCATTCCAATCACCAGGTTAGAGAAATGATTGTAAATGGAATAAACAAGTTACCTCCCAGCAAATATCTGAAGTGTATCTAAATATAATGTATAGATAAGGGAATTATTCAGCCAGCTGAGCACATTCTATATAAGGCCAAGACTAGGATATAGTTCTTAAAAAGGCCAAGACTAGGATATAGTTCTCTAAAAGGCCAAGACTAGGATATAGTTCTCTAAAAGGCCAAGACTAGGATATAGTTCTCTAAAAGGCCAAGACTAGGATATAGTTCTCTAAAAGGCCAAGACTAGGATATAGTTCTCAAAAAGGCCGAGACTAGGATATAGTTCTCTAAAAGGCCAAGACTAGGATATAGTTCTCTAAAAGGCCAAGACTAGGATATAGTTCTCTAAAAGGCCAAGACTAGGATATAGTTCTCAAAAAGGCCGAGACTAGGATATAGTTCTCAAAAAAGGCCAAGACTAGGATATAGTTCTCTAAAAGGCCAAGACTAGGATATAGTTCTCAAAAAGGCCAAGGCTAGGATATAGTTCTCTAAAAGGCCAAGACTAAGATATAGTTCTCTAAAAGGCCAAGACTAGGATATAGTTCTCTAAAAGGCCAAGGCTAGGATATAGTTCTCAAAAAGGCCACGACTAGGATATAGTTCTCTAAAAGGCCAAGACTAGGATATAGTTCTCAAAAAGGCCAAGGCTAGGATATAGTTCTCAAAAAAGGCCAAGACTAGGATATAGTTCTCTAAAAGGCCAAGACTAGGATATAGTTCTCAAAAAGGCCAAGGCTAGGATATAGTTCTCAAAAAGGCCAAGACTAGGATATAGTTCTCAAAAAGGCCACGACTAGGATATAGTTCTCTAAAAGGCCAAGACTAGGATATAGCTCTCAAAAAAGGCCACGACTAGGATATAGTTCTCTAAAAGGCCAAGACTAGGATATAGCTCTCAAAAAAGGCCACGACTAGGATATAGTTCTCAAAAAGGCCAAGGCTAGGGATATAGTTCTCTAAAAGGCCAAGACTAGGATATAGTTCTCTAAAAGGCCAAGACTAGGATATAGTTCTCTAAAAGGCCAAGACTATGATATTGTTCTCAAAAAGGCCAAGACTAGGATATAGTTCTCCAAAAGGCCAAGACTAGGATATAGTTCTCTAAAAGGCCAAGACTAGGATATAGTTCTCAAAAAGGCCACGACTAGGATATAGTTCTTAAAAAGGCCAAGGCTAGGATATAGTTCTCAAAAAATGCCAAGACTAGGATATAGCTCTCAAGTTTGGTAACTACACTCAGAAAAACACAAAAAATAAAAATACAGTGAAGGTTTAGACTCCAGAGGAAAGCAGCAAAGATGGTAAATGAATCAAGTGAACTGCGTTTATAATTTCTTTTTTTGGTCTTAAAATTGCCCACCATGGAAGAGAGAAGATTGAGGGGTGACCTGATCACAATCTCCAAAAGGTTTTTAATTCAGCCTGATGACGCAGACACATGAACACTTCTCTGAAAGATGTTAAGATAAAACAACCAGAGGAAATAACATGAAATTATGCAAAAAAACTTGTTAAAAAAAAGAAACCCAGAGGAACTTTTATGGAAGAGTGGCGTATGAATGGAATAAGGTGAGTAATACGAGTACAAGAGTATTGGATGGATGGAATAAGTGAGTAAGCAGAGTACAAGAGTGGCGTATGAATGGAATAAGGTGAGTAAGAAGACTACAAGAGTGGTGGATGAATGGAATAAGGTGAGTAAGCAGAGTACAAGAGTGGCGTATGAATGGAATAAGGTGAGTAATACGAGTACAAGAGTATTGGATGGATGGAATAAGTGAGTAAGCAGAGTACAAGAGTGGCGTATGAATGGAATAAGGTGAGTAATACGAGTACAAGAGTAGTGGATGGATGGAATAAGTGAGTAAGCAGAGTACAAGAGTGGCGTATGAATGGAATAAGGTGAGTAAGAAGAGTACAAGAGTGGCGTATGAATGGAATAAGGTGAGTAATACGAGTACAAGAGTAGTGGATGGATGGAATAAGTGAGTAAGCAGAGTACAAGAGTGGCGTATGAATGGAATAAGGTGAGTAAGCAGAGTACAAGAGTGGTGGATGAATGGAATAAGGTGAGTAAGAAGAGTACAAGAGTGGCGTATGAATGGAATAAGGTGAGTAAGAAGAGTACAAGAGTGGCGTATGAATGGAATAAACTGAGTAAGAAGAGTACAAGAGTGGCGTATGAATGGAATAAACTGAGTAAGAAGAGTACAAGAGTGGCGTATGAATGGAATAAGGTGAGTAAGCAGAGTACAAGAGTGGCGTATGAATGGAATAAGGTGAGTAAGAAGAGTACAAGAGTGGCGTATGAATGGAATAAACTGAGTAAGAAGAGTACAAGAGTGGCGTATGAATGGAATAAGGTGAGTAGGAAGAGTACAAGAGTGGCGTATGAATGGAATAAGGTGAGTAAGAAGAGTACAAGAGTGGCGTATGAATGGAATAAACTGAGTAAGAAGAGTACAAGAGTGGCGTATGAATGGAATAAGGTGAGTAAGCAGAGTACAAGAGTGGCGTATGAATGGAATAAGGTGAGTAAGCAGAGTACAAGAGTGGCGTATGAATGGAATAAGGTGAGTAAGAAGAGTACAAGAGTGGCGTATGAATGGAATAAACTGAGTAAGAAGAGTACAAGAGTGGCGTATGAATGGAATAAGGTGAGTAAGAAGAGTACAAGAGTGGCGTATGAATGGAATAAGGTGAGTAAGAAGAGTACAAGAGTGGCGTATGAATGGAATAAACTGAGTAAGAAGAGTACAAGAGTGGCGTATGAATGGAATAAGGTGAGTAAGCAGAGTACAAGAGTGGCGTATGAATGGAATAAGGTGAGTAAGCAGAGTACAAGAGTGGCGTATGAATGGAATAAGATGAGTAAGAGGAGTACAAGAGTGGCGTATGAATGGAATAAGGTGAGTAAGCAGAGTACAAGAGTGGCGTATGAATGGAATAAGGTGAGTAAGAAGAGTACAAGAGTGGCGTATGAATGGAATAAGGTGAGTAAGAGGAGTACAAGAGTGGCGTATGAATGGAATAAGGTGAGTAAGCAGAGTACAAGAGTGGCGTATGAATGGAATAAGGTGAGTAAGAAGAGTACAAGAGTGGCGGATGAATGGAATAAGGTGAGTAAGAAGAGTATAAGAGTGGCGTATGAATGGAATAAACTGAATGATGAGATAGTGAATGTAAAACGCAAATAGAAGTGTCCATAGTTGCATGATGGTGTATACCTCCCTCTTCCGTTCAGTACAAATAGATAAACATGCCTTTAAAAAGGGCGTCATGCATCGTTTTCAAAATGTTTCAGTCACCGAGCGCAAGTGGCATGCAACAACCTCGCCAATTACGTCATCAGGGCAAGGTGGTGGTTGTTGTTGTTGCCTTAACAACCCATCCTTGTCAGCCAATCATCTTGTGGCCTGACGACTTCATGTTGGCCGGGCCTACATTAGCAGGGGGGGGTTTTGAAGACACGGGGAGGGGGTTACAAATAACTATTTTTCTCAGTTTATATCACAACCTCTGTTCAATCTTGAAAGTAAATATATATATATATATATATATATATATATATATATATATATATATATATATATATATATATATATATATATCCTATACAATTTATCTTAATAAATAAATGGCTAAGACAACGAACACACTAAAAAAATGGTGAAAGTATTAACTGAATATGCAAATTAGCCAAGTGACTCAGTTCGCACGGTTTAATTAAATAAACCAGCTCACGATTCCTTTTGGTTATAACAACAGTTATTAATAAAACAACAACCACATAACCTTACTTAGACACGATTCTTTCCGGTACTTATAATCTTATAAGTTCAATCAGATGTTACTTAGAAAATGTCATTCTTTTTAAAGTTTAACAAATTTCTAAAACAATTTATTACGATGGTACGACCCTTCAATACGAAGGTACGACCCTATATTACGATGGTACGACCCTATATCACGATAATACGACCATTCAATACGATGGTATGACCCTACATTACAATGGTACGACCCTATATTACGATGGTACGACCCTATATTACGATGGTACGACCCTATATTGCGATGGTACGACCCTATATCACGATAATACGACCATTCAGTACGATGGTATGACCCTACATTACAATGGTACGACCCTATATTACGATGGTACGATCCTACATTACGATGGTACGACCCTATATTACGATGGTACGACCCTATATTACGATGGTACGACCCTATATTACGATGGTACGACACTATATTACGATGGTACGACCCTATATTACGATGGTACGACACTATATTACGATGGTACGACCCTTCGTTACGATGGTGCGACCCTATATTACGATGGTACGACCCTACATTACGATGGAACGACCCTATATTACGATAGTACGACCCTATATTACGATGGTACGACCCTTCGTTACGATGGTACGACCCTATATCACGATGGTACGACCCTATATTACGATGGTACGACCCTATATCACGATAATACGACCATTCAATACGATGGTATGACCCTACATTACAATGGTACGACCCTATATTACGATGGTACGACCCTATATTACGATGGTACGACCCTATATTGCGATGGTACGACCCTATATCACGATAATACGACCATTCAGTACGATGGTATGACCCTACATTACAATGGTACGACCCTATATTACGATGGTACGATCCTACATTACGATGGTACGACCCTATATTACGATGGTACGACCCTATATTACGATGGTACGACCCTATATTACGATGGTACGACACTATATTACGATGGTACGACCCTATATTACGATGGTACGACACTATATTACGATGGTACGACCCTTCGTTACGATGGTGCGACCCTATATTACGATGGTACGACCCTACATTACGATGGAACGACCCTATATTACGATAGTACGACCCTATATTACGATGGTACGACCCTTCGTTACGATGGTACGACCCTATATCACGATGGTACGACCCTATATTACGATGGTATGACCATACATTACAATGGTACGACCCTTTGTTACGAAGGTACGACCCTATATTACGATGATATGACCATTCAATACGATGGTACGACCCTATTTTACGATGGTACGACCCTATATTACGATGGTACGACCATATATTACAATGGTACGACCCTTTGTTACGATGGTACGACCCTATATTACGATGGTACGACCCTTCGTTACGAAGGTACGACCCTCACTACGACCCTTCGTTACGAAATTACGACCCCTCACTACGATGGTACGACCCCTCATTCCGAAGGTACGACCCTCTACTATGCTATCCTACCCAGGGGTCGTTCAATACGCCCCGCCTACTTTACACAACCCATGTTCGTTAACGCCCGTTTTCTAAGACGTCATGAAAATTGTCGACGGAACGAGAGGGTATAGAAAACGTCTTGTGCATATGTTCTTTAATTCTATTATTTATTAATTTGGAAAATTCTTCAAAAATATACGAAAATTTGATACAAAAATGTTACCTTTTTTTTAGAAATTTGGTTTTTTTTTTTTTTTTGATATAATCTTTCATTTCTAAGATGTTATTGATTGAGCGTTGAGGGGGTAGAAAAGACCCCCCCCCCTATGTGCGGCAGGGAGGGAGTGAGAATCCCGCACCTGCGGCACAGAGGGCCTCCCTCACCTGCGGCACAGAGGGCCTCCCTCACCTGCGGCACAGAAGGCCTCCCTCCCCTGCGGCAGAGCTTACATCGCGTGCGGCACTGAGGGCCTCCCTCGCCTGCGGCAGGGAGGAAACGCGAACTCTGCACCTGCGGTAAGGAGGGAGAACCTCCCTTACCTGCGGCAGGGAGGTAGAGAACCTCCCTCACCTGCGGCAGGGAGGTAGAGAATCTCCCTCACCTGCGGCAGGGAGGTAGAGAACCTCCTTCACCTGCGGCAGGGAGGTAGAGAACCTCCTTCACCTGCGGCAGGGAGGTAGAGAACCTCCTTCACCTGCGGCAGGGAGGTAGAGAACCTCCATCACCTGCGGCAGGGAGGTAGAAAACCTCCCTCACCTGCGATAGGGAGGTAGAGAACCTCCTTCACCTGCGGCAGGGAGGTAGAAAACCTCCTTCACCTGCGGCAGGGATGTAGAAAACCTCCCTCACCTGCGGCAGGGAGGCAGAGAATCTCCCTCACCTGCGGCAGGGAGGTAGAGAATCTCCCTCACCTGCGGCAGGGAGGGAGAACCTCCCTCACCTGCGGCAGGGAGGTAGAGAACCTCCCTCACCTGCGGCTGGGAGGTAGAGAACCTCCTTCACCTGCGGCAGGGAGGTAGAAAACCTCCCTCACCTGCGGCAGGGAGGTAGAGAACCTCCCTCACCTGCGGCAGGGAGGGAGAACCTCCCTCACCTGCGGCAGGGAGGTAGAGAACCTCCTTCACCTGCGGCAGGGAGGTAGAAAACCTCCCTCACCTGCGGCAGGGAGGTAGAGAACCTCCCTCACCTGCGGCAGGGAGGGAGAACCTCCCTCACCTGCGGCAGGGAGGTAGAGAACCTCCCTCACCTGCGGCTGGGAGGTAGAGAACCTCCTTCACCTGCGGCAGGGAGGTAGAAAACCTCCCTCACCTGCGGCAGGGAGGTAGAGAACCTCCCTCACCTGCGGCAGGGAGGGAGAACCTCCCTCACCTGCGGCAGGGAGGTAGAGAACCTCCCTCACCTGCGGCTGGGAGGTAGAGAACCTCCTTCACCTGCGGCAGGGAGGTAGAAAACCTCCTTCACCTGCGGCAGGGAGGTAGAGAACCTCCTTCACCTGCGGCAGGGAGGCAGAGAATCTCCCTCACCTGCGGCAGGGAGGTAGAGAATCTCCCTCACCTGCGGCAGGGAGGGAGAACCTCCCTCACCTGCGGCAGGGAGGTAGAGAACCTCCCTCACCTGCGGCAGGGAGGTAGAGAACCTCCTTCACCTGCGGCAGGGAGGTAGAGAACCTCCCTCACCTGCGGCAGGGAGGTAGAAAACCTCCTTCACCTGCGGCAGGGAGGTAGAGAACCTCCTTCACCTGCGGCAGGGAGATAGAAAACCTCCTTCACCTGCGGCAGGGAGGTAGAAAACCTCCTTCACCTGCGGCAGGGAGGTAGAGAACCTCCCTCACCTGCGGCAGGGAGGTAGAAAACCTCCTTCACCTGCGGCAGGGAGGTAGAAAACCTCCTTCACCTGCGGCAGGGAGGTAGAAAACCTCCTTCACCTGCGGCAGGGAGGTAGAAAACCTCCTTCACCTGCGGCAGGGAGGTAGAAAACCTCCCTCACCTGCGGGAGGGAGATGGTCTCTCCCTCACCTGCGGCAGGGCAGGGGGGGGTGTGTGTCAGGGAGACATCTCCTCCTGGATCAGGGAGAGTTTCCTCAACACCTTCTGGTACTCCGCCAGCGACTCCTCCCTGGCCTCCGGCAGGGGCTGGCGACCCTGCTGCTGCAGGCGCCACACATCGCTGTCCGACGCGTCGTCAGGCCCCACACACCCTCCTAGTCCTTCATCCTCGCCCCTTCCCATCGTCTGCTCCGCCGGCTCCTTGTCGTCCCCTCCGTCTCCCTCCTCCTCCGTGTAGCGTCCAGCCGTGCAGGCCACCGCCGCCAGCATGTCCCCGGTCTGCGTCAGGCGTCGCCTCATCCCGGGGCTGCCGTCGATGAAGCCGATCCCGTGTCCCGCCTCGGGTTCCCTGGTCCCCGGCGAGGCTGGACACAGCTTGGCCAGGAGCCTCTTGCCCAGGGCGGAGCGGGTGAGGAGGCATAGCACAGCCACCGTGGCCAGCCACGCCCCTGGGAGGCTCACCAGCAGGATGGCCTCCCACGACCAGAAAAACTCCACTGCCGAAGGAGGGGGAAAGAATGAGTTAAATGGGGGGGACAATGAGGGAGTGAGGGGGTGAGGAACGTGTCATTGTCATGAGGTATTTACAGCAAGGTATGTCTATCTGCCTCACTTACAGTCGCTGATGTTGTCGTCAAGGTTGGAGTACGAGGGGGACGTGGTTTGCTTCTCTCTCGTGCCATCGCCCACGTCCGCACTGACGGAGGAACCCAGCGCCGCTGCGTCAGCGAGGCCGCGCGCCCCTTCGTCAGTTGGGCTCCCGAGGCTCTGGGTCGGCGTCGGGTGTGAGGCGTGGCTAATGGCCACGCCGGAGGACCAGAGGGGAACGTACTCGCTCCCTAGTGTGGTCGGAGCGAGCAGCCCTCCCTCCCTGGGCGGCCGGGTACTGGATGCACGACTGGGGGTAAACTCACTTGTCCTCCCGCTGCTGGGGGAGGGAGAGGGCGCTCTGTGCTCTGGGACAACGGGGTGGGACAGGCGAGGTCCTTTGCGAGCAGGAACAAGCAGGTGGAGCAGAGGATGGTCAAGGATTCTCCCATCACGTTTTTTCGACTTTACGTCGTCTGGAAACTCCTTTCCAGACCTTCTTCTTCCAGCGGTCGGTGTCGCCAAGGGCAGCGCCCCTCCAGAAGCCCTCCACATTCTCCTGCCTTTGTAATTCTTAGTCGTCACAAAATCACGGAAAATGGGGACTCGATCCTCCGTTTTAACGTCGGGGTTCAGCAGGAGGTTGTCGCCTCTGACGTCATCATCATCCACATTCGTTGAAGACCTCGCGTCCTGAATTTCAGACATTCTGAAGGCGATGTGGTCATGTGATGGTCGGTCAAGTGTCAGTGTAGCTTCAGCCGGGAGCGTGAGTGCTCGTGACATTATCCTTAACATGATTAACACTATCGTCACCTTCACATAACTCATTGTCATCTGAAAGAAAATGTAAAAAAAAATATGCGGTAGATATATCTTGAGTTTGACTCTCGCACACGAGATGAAGAACAGCATCAAATGCTAAAAAGAAGAAGCGTAAGGAAAGAAACAGAGCGAGTTAAATACACTCTTCCAACCCATCTACCTACCACTCCTTAAGGAAACATGAACTACATTTCCTCGAAAAGCAAGACCTAGATATATCCTGGGCCATATATATATAAGTGTGTATGTAGAACCACATATATCTTAAGACTACATATGGTGGAAATATATTTCAACTCACACTCGTCCATGTTATTGTATGACATGACTTATGCATGCCAAAGTATCACAATAAATACCTTATACCTCTGATCAACAGTGACGTAACACCTTATCCCATTTATTCATTATAATAAACGGCATAACGAAGTTATCATAGGTACCAGCTTATCGAAGTAATCATATATGGATGATATACGACCAATATGAGTCAGAACTGAGGGAACAAGGAGATGAATGCCATCGAGAAGGAGGAGGAGGTGGAGGAGAGATGGAGCGGACGAAGTTTGGAATGTTCGAGGCGTAAACATGCAGGAGGGTGAGAGGCATGCATGGGATTCAGCGAACTGGAGCGATGGGGTATATAGGACATCGATATGCTGTCAGATAGCCGAACCCGGCATACGAACCAGTAACAGACAGATAGACAGATAGATAGGTTGATAGATAGATGATTACATAAACAGAAGGAAAGATATACTGACATCGTCACACGTGACTTGGGAAGGGGAGATCCGGCATAAGAATGGAGTGTCCCACTGAAGCAAGCAGGGAACCACGGACCTGTTGACCTGTGTCCCCAGAGCGCTGGTGCTTCTGCTGCTCACATTCACATCAGCAACGTCATCAATGGTGAAATCCACTGCGGTGCAGAGGTTTATATATATATATATATATATATATATATATATATATATATATATATATATATATATATATATATATGTATATTATATACATATTCTCCCCTATCCCTGGGGAACGGGGAGAAAGAATACTTCCCACGCATTCCCCGCGTTTCATAAAAGACAGCTAAAGGGGACGGGAGCGGGGGGCTAGAAACCCTCCCCTCCTTGTATTTTACTTTCTAAAAAGGGAAACAGAAGGAGGAGTCATGCGGAGAGTGCTCATCCTCCTCGAATGCTCAGATTGGGGTGTCTAAATGTGTGTGGATGTAACCAAGATGAGAAAATGGGAGAGATAGGTAGTATGTTTGAGGAGAGAAACCTGGATGTTTTGGCTCTGAGTGAAATGAAGCTCAAGGGTAAAGGGGAAGAGTGGTTTGGGAATGTCTTGGGAGTAAACTCAGGGGTAGGTGAGAGGACAAGAGCAAGGGAAGGAGTACCACTACTCCTGAAGCAGGAGTTGTTGGAGTATGTGATAGAGTGTAAGAAAGTAAACTCTACACTGACATGGGTAAAACTGAAAGTAGATGGAGAGAGATGGGTGATTATTGGTGCATATGCACCTGGGCATGAGAAGAAAGATCATGAGAGGCAAGTGTTTTGGGAGCAGCTGAGTGAGTGTGTTAGTAGTTTTGATGCACGAGACCGGGTTATAGTGATGGGTGATTTGAATGCAAAGGTGAGTAATATGGCAGTTGAGGGAATAATTGGTGTACATGGGGTGTTCAGTGTTGTAAATGGTAATGGTGAAGAGCTTGTAGATTTATGTGCTGAAAAAAGACTGGTGATTGGGAATACCTGGTTTAAAAAGAGAGATATACATAAGTATATGTATGTAAGTAGGAGAGATGGCCAGAGAGCGTTACTGGATTACCTGTTAATTGATAGGCGCGTGAAAGAGAGACTTTTGGATGTTAATGTGCTGAGAGGTGCAACTGGAGGGATGTCTGATCATTATCTTGTGGAGGCAAAGGTGATGATTTGTAAAGTTTTCAGAAAAGAAAAGAGAATGTTGGGGTGATGAGAGTGGTGAGAGTAAGTGAGCTTGGAAAGGAGACTTGCGTGAGGAAGTACCAGGAAAGATTGAGTGCAGAATGGAAAAAGGTGAAAGCAAATGACGTAAAGGGAGTGGGGGAGGAATGTGATGTATTTAGGGAAGCAGTGATGGCTTGCGCAAAAGATGCTTGTGGCATGAGAAAGGTGGGAGGTGGGCAGATTAGAAAAGGTAGAGTGGTGGAATGAAGAAGTAAGATTGTTAGTGAAAAAGAAGAGAGAGGCATTTGGACGTTTTTGCAGGGAAATAATGCAAATGACCGGGAGATGTATAAAAGAAAGAGGCAGGAGGTCAAGAGAAAGGTGCAAGAGGTGAAAAAGAGGGCAAATGAGAGTTGGGGTGCGAGAGTATCATTAAATTTTAGGGAGAATAAAAAGATGTTTTGAAAGGAAGTAAATAAAGTGCGTAAGCCAAGAAAGCAAATGGGAACATCAGTGAAGGGGGCTAATGGGGAGGTAATAACAAGGAGTGGTGAAGTAAGAAGGAGATGGAGTGATTATTTTTAAGGTCTGTTGAATGTGCTTGATGACAGAGTGGCAGATAAAAGGTGTTTTGGTCGCGGTGGTGTGCAAAGTGAGAGGGTTAGGGAGAATGGTTTGGTAAACAGAGAAGAGGTAGTGAAATCTTTGCAGAAGATGAAACCCGGCAAGGCGGCGGGTTTGGATGGTATTGCAGTGTCATTTATCAAAAAAGGGAGTGACTGTGTTTTTCACTGGTTGGTGAGAATATTCAATGGATATATGGTTCATGGTGAAGTGCCTGAACATTGGCGGAATGCATGCATAGTGCTATTGCATAAAGGCAAAGGGGCATGAAGGTGAGTGTTCAAATTACAGAGGAATAAGCTTGTTGAGTATTCCTGGGACATTATATGGGAGGATATTGACTGAGAGGGTGAAGGCATGTACAGAGCATCAGACTGGGGAAGAGCAATGTGGTTTCAGAAGTGGTAGAGGATGTGTGGATCAGGTGTTTGCTTTGAAGAATGTATGTGAGAAATACTTGGAGAAACAAATGGCTTTGTATGTAGCTTTTATGGATCTGGAGAAAGCATATGATAGAGATGCTCTGTGGAAGGTAGTAAGAGTATATGGTATGGGAGGCAAGATGCTGGAAGCAGTGAAAAGTTTTCATCTAGGATGTAAGGCATGTGTACAAGTAGGAGGGGAGGAAAGTGATTGGTTCTCAGTGAGTGTCAGTTTGCGGGAGGGGTGTGTGATGTCTCCATGGTTGTCTAATTTGTTTATGGATGGGGTTGTTAGGGAGGTGAATGCAAGAGTTTTGGAGAGAGGGGCAAGTATGCAGTCTGTTGTGGATGAGAGGACTTGGGAAGTGAGTCAGTTGTTGTTCGCTGATGACACAGCGCTGGTGGCTGATTCGGGTGAGAAACTGCAGAAGCTGGTGACTGAGTTTGGTAAAGTGTGTGAAAAAAGAAAGCTGAGAGTAAATGTGAATAAGAGCAAGGTTATAAGGTTCAGTAGGGTTGAGGGACAAGTATGGATGGATGTGGAAAGGGAGCTGTGGTTTCGGTGCATTATACATGACAGCTAGAGACTGAGTGTGAACAACTGTGGCCTTTGTTGTCTTTTCCTAGCGCTACCTGGCACGCGCCCGTGGAGGGAGGGGGGGGTGTCATTTCATGTGCAGCGGGGTGGCGACGAGAATGGATGAAGGCAGCAAGTATAAATATGAGCATGTGTATATATGTATATGTCTGTGTATGTGTATGTATGTATACGTTAAAATGCATAGGTATGTATATGTGAATGTGTGGACGTGTATGTATATACATGTGTATGTGGATGGGTTGGGCCATTCTTTCGTCTATTCCCTTGCGGTACCTCGCTAACGCGGGAGACAGCGACAAAGTATGATAAAAATACAATATATATATATATATATATATATATATATATATATATATATATATATATATATATATATATATATATATAACCCTAGGACTCCTAAATCATGGGCCTTCTGCAGCTTCGGGGCAGCACTCCATTCAGGAGCAGGGAAATGATGGATTCGTTCGGACCAAGAAGGTCCTTGAAACTGTAAGTCCTTCCATCCATTGACGATGCTAGAGTGTAACCACTTGTTGACGAAATCCGGAAATTAAAAAGAAAAAGAGGATAAACATGTAGCCCATCTCAAAGCAACAATGTTAAGTTCCAATATCATGGGAACTCATTGCTTTTAAAGTGTCCACGCAGATAAATACATCAGTTATGTGCTAATTACCAAGCCAAATGATCGTTATGAACATCAGTTGTTTTGTATATATATATATATATATATATATATATATATATATATATATATATATATATATATATATATATATATGTATGTATGTATGTATGTATATATATATATATAAACTCCAATTTGTGTGAGGGAAACTTGCTTAATAATTTCTGTCGTAGATAAGAAATATTAGTCCATCTCGAAGATTACATTACTGATAATTATGTAATTTTCGCCACAGCTCGGCCCTCAAACTGTCTAAGATCAAGATTAAACAAATTGGTAAATTCCTGGCCAGCCTAGCCCATCCCGGGACGCTCATTGGCCACTCACACTCCTACAGCTGTAACAACACTACATCTTAAACACTTCTGACCTTTGACCTATAAATGGAAAGAGGCACTGCATGGGATGCGACCCCTGTTACCTCCTACAATATCAGGTCACACAAGACACAAAATATCTGACCTTGTTGCTTTAAAACGACCTAATTCGAAAAGAGCAACTGTCGTTTGCTTAATACATGATCTCAGGAATTAACCTTTAACTACCCTCACTACGTAATTGGCCTCATATCAATTAAAAGAACAATTATGGTCTAGTATATAAAATGCACTCAAAAGACCGAAAACACATATGTAGAAAGATATATACACTCACGTCACACAAACCTAATCAATTTGGATTCAACAAAATTAGGGTTTGCAAGTTACCCACCAACCAACCAGAGACATGGACAAAATTAATTGAAAATCATGAAGTTTATTGACAACCAAGACACACAATATATCATCAAATAATTCAGGTTAAATGATGAGCCACGAATCATGAATTCATTCTAGCAGTAATATTAACAAATGTAAAGGATGTATAATCAAAATTACAAAATTCTAAAACAAAACCCAGATTTAGGATATAGAAATAGCAAAAAAACTAATATAATTCACCAAATAAAATCTAAAACATCAAATTCAACGCAATACCATTTATACAAAGGATCACATTATTTATGCCTATGGTTCCTTATTTTAAAAGAAGTAAAGCAAAATAATGTAATGTACCTTTATATCATACACCTTCAAAGACTTAATAAGTCTCATCTCAACTTTCCATATCTTATAAGTAGCTGAACAACAATAAGTACACACACACAAAAAAACCTGTCTTAAAATACCACAACTTTCAATATTTTTTTGTCCATTTCTGGTCCACTGCAGCGAACATGACCTTGACCATATCTTGTCCATCCTGTTTTTGCCTCTCTCTCTCTCTCTCTCTCTCTCTCTCTCTCTCTCTCTCTCTCTCTCTCTCTCTTCCTCTCTCTCTCTCTCTCTCTCTCTCTCTCTCTCTCTCTCTCTATCCTCTCTCTCTCTCTCTCTCTCTCTCTCTCTCTCTCTCTCTCTCTCTCTCTCTCTCTCTCTC
The DNA here is from genome assembly GCF_036320965.1 of Panulirus ornatus. Lineage (NCBI taxonomy): Eukaryota > Metazoa > Arthropoda > Malacostraca > Decapoda > Palinuridae > Panulirus > Panulirus ornatus. The sequence continues at coordinate 24,207,510 of NC_092288.1, read as the reverse complement.
TCTCCTTGCCTCTAATTCTACTACACTCATAACGTTAGTTTTCTCTATGGTAACTACCATTACCACACATCAGATCCCTAAAATATCATCTCCAACGATTCCTACCACACTTAAACCACTACACATCAGATCCCTAAAATGTTACCTCCACTGATTCCTACCACACTTAAACCACCACACATCAGATCCCTAAAATGTTATTTCCAACGATTCCTACCACACTTAAACCACCATACATCAGATCCCTAAAATGTTACCTCCACTGATTCCTACCACACTTAAACCACCACACATCAGATCCCTAAAATTTCATCTTCAAAGATTCCTACCACACTTTAGATCCTTAAAATACTACCTCCACCGAATCCTACCACACTTAACAAGATAATTGGGACAAATCTTGGCTACCATTTTGAAAAATCAAAAATATTCCCTAATCCCATAAAATTACCGTCTGTAAACTGGTTTTATTTATCAAATTTTAATATTTCTGAGCCTGGTGACTTTTATTTTCCTTCATTAATATATGAACTAGAATAAAAGCCGCACGCCTGACCTGACCCCATTGTTCATTAACCTTTTATTTTGTTTATTCCTTTTTATTTTAGAAATTCTTTAACCTCTCTGTGAATTCTGAAATCCCAGGTAATTAATGAGATGCATATTTGAGCGTCATGTTTGGGGGACACATCCTCTTGGAAATGAATGCTAAATTCTTTGACCAACTTTAGATTCTTCTTCTCAAGACCTACTGTATCCGTTCCTGTTATATAACGGGTGTCAAACAGGAGGACGTACAATATAACCCCGTTAGTTGACCGTTTCCGGACACCAGCCGTTAACATGGCCAAGGTTTCTGTTCGAGTCTGCTAACAGACGAGGAGTCAGCTGACGCCTCCCATCCCGCTACCAGATATATATGTGAGGATCAGTTAATGGAAGATCTAGAGAAATACCTAACAGCTCGTGGCTCGAACAAGCACGTTAGATAGCAAGCCTATTAGATCCCACTAATTGTCAACAAACGATAGTTGTAACTAGGCAGTTTGGGGTCATCAGTTGAGTCAGGAAGGCCCTTGGGTAAAGATGACTTGCAACCTGAAGGCTGGAAGCCACTCATGTCACACTTCAAGGACTTAGTGTGAACTAAGTCTTAAGTAAACCAGACAGTGCGACATACACGACTTCCGTGGTCTTTTGTGTCCCTTCTCTTTCCCCAGGTTCCCAATTCGTCTAAAATAAGCTGTGTACTGACAGTCATTGCCATTACCCTATTTAGACTGTTAAGGGAAGAGAGGTTCACACAGGCCTTATGTTAGATGGGTTCGACTTTGTGCTGGAGAGCTAGCTATCATATAGGAAAGACAAGCTTCATCATGGCGGGATCTGTATTAATGTAGTCAAGTTCTTTTCCTTAAAAATAGCCTTTCTACTGAAATACATTCATTAAGAGTCTTCTATGGACATGTTTTCAGAGTAAACTATACTGTTCAAGCCTTCCTAAAGATACGCTCTACAGGAAATCATGATAAAACGATTGCTCTGTAGTCACCAGACATTACTTTAAAAGTTAATTTAAGAGATAAAAATGCTTTAATTCCTCTCTAGAAGATTCCTGCTTGAATATATAAACTCGCTCAACATGATCCCTCCTCACTTGTACCTCCCCACACCACAGCCATTCCCAGCACGTATTTCACTTTTTTAACTCACCTCAACACAGAAGCTGACCAGTGGCAAGTTAATCCAATACAATGGCCCAGACGCGGAAACTTGGCCTTTGCGTCATGAGGCATCACATGACAGGTTTCTGCATACACACCATCTCCCCGGGTGTGTGCACTGACGTCTGAGGGCTCTCCACACACACACCGGAGGGCCTCACGTTATCAAGGGCACTTCAGTAGCCTCACATTATCTGCTGAGGGCGTCGCCAGCCTTATCAGTTCTCCCATCGTACTAACAAGGGTAGATGTGCAGTGATGTGCCATGCATTATCTCAAGTTATACATTTGCATACACGAATGTCTTACGTTTTCCTTCACTTTCCAAGGCTCAATGAATTGTTAATTACCATACGTATTTCGCCAACACAGAGACACCGTCCCAACTCGAACACATTACAACCAGTTATGAATTTGTCGCCATCAGCGGCTAATTACAACATGGACAGTCCTATCCCAGCTAAGGCAAACATCATAAATGAAGAGGTGATAATAAACTAACCTTTATCATTGCAAGTGTAACGTCTTTAACATTAAAATGCCCGTATTTACTGCAAGTTTTGTCAATTGAACGTGCTTCAAAGGCATCCATACTGTCCCTGTTCCTGATTGGAGCGCAGCCTTGAAGCAGCAGGAACCCCATAAAATACGCCATGGTGGTTGTATTGTTAATCTCTCCGAGATGTGAACTGATGGTTAACAAGTTCCCATATTTAAAGAAATTGGTTTCATTTTTTTTTTTTTTTCCAATGACACTTCTCCAGTTGTTATATGTCAATATTTTTGGGGTTCTATGTTATATATTCTCTGGTGGACTGTGTGGGCGAGTCTGAATATGTGTATTTTTGTTGTGTAATTCATATGGCTTAAAGGTTTCCCATCCAACACATACTACTCAGCATTATATAAGCACTCTGTTTCCTTGCGCTACCTCGACAACGCGGGAAACAGCGACAAAGTACAATAAATATATATATATATATATATATATATATATATATATATACTGTGATTACTAAGCGAGTGTTAAGGGGATGAGAGTTTTACTCATGTTGCCCTGTCTCTTAATATTGTACATATATACCTTGTCTTTGCTCTTCTGTATGTACGCAAACATACACTCTCACCCCAGCCTAAAGGTAACCAATCATCAGCCAGCCCTGATGGGGTGATGAACACCTACTACCTGGGTTTGGAGTGGGCCAACTGCCAAGCCCAGGATTCGAACCTGTGCAGGTCCGTGGTCAGGCCGGCCCATAATGACTCTTGGCCAGCAACATAAACCACTGCCCTAAGGAAGGCCATGTAAATATATAAATAAATGAATACATAAATATACCGGTCTACTGAATGTAGTCAGCAATTTAGCAGAAAATACACAGTCGAGGTATTACCTATGAGAGATATGGTAGTTACTAATTAATTAATCATACAAGTGCTTAAGATGAGCTTGATATTTTCATTTCCACACTCTTGGATAAGCACATGGGTAAGGGATATGTAGACATAAAGAGTAATTAGTAAGGTTCATACATTATGCACTTGGTTGAACATTAATTGATGAATAGTTAGTGGATGCATTTGTTGTCTAATCACCTAAGTTCTTTTCAGTACTTGTTTGAAGATTTCTCCTAAACACCCCCTCCCATTAAATTCTTATTTTGCATCATTTTAGGTAAACCTGTATAACAGGGTACCTACGAGTTGTCAATGTTTCGCCCTTCCATTACAACATCTTCAAGAATAAGCAAAGACCACTGATTAAACAATGAGTAAGGAGGGTGATGAAAACATGAGTAAGGATAGCAGAAAGCAACAGACAAATATGGAAGGTGAAAGAGAGATATACAGATAGCTGAAGGATCATCCCACTGATGTTGGAGGGAGCAGCTAACCACCTAATCATATAATATCGTTTCCTTTGGTACACCTTTAATGATTGTAAGGTTAGGGAGCCCTACCAGGTCCTTAATTTTGTTAAGGATTCCACATCTATTAAGATTTTACGTCTTGAGGCCCTCTTAAGTGCTTGTGTGTCTGGTAGAGTTGTCCCTTGTATTTCTTATCCGAAGAAATTTGAGAACACTGGTGCTGGTATGAAGTTTGTTTCTGTCTTGCTACCTAAGAACCAACTGATGGTTGTGGTAGGCTGAGCAGAATATTTCTAATCTCACTTTTTTCCATTAGTTAAGAGTTCTTGTTTTTGCTACTTCCAGTTTTAAGATTTTGCCCAAACTGGGCTGGGGATTTATGTCTCCTAGATTTTTCATACTGTTTTCCTATGTTCTGTTTACTGCCTCTTTTTCTTTTCCTTCAGTTCAAGATAAAGAAGTCTATTTCTGATATAAAAACGGACTATATACAGCTTGCCAGTCATTGTTACACCCAAAACTTGGTAAATCTCTCTTGGCTCCAAGATTCAATGCCATCATAGTGGCTGACAGCAAAACTGGTGGATGCTTTACATTGAATTTTCTGCATTCTATTTCTATTCTGCTACACCTGGATCATGATGTCATTATTTTCATAGGAGTAACAAGCAGAGTTAGCACATCATAGTACCTGCAAGAAAGGCATTTCCATATCTAATACAATATTAACAAAATCTTATCCATACAAGTTTGACTGTGCTGCATAACAATTCAATCTAGACGTGTAAAAGCACCATAAATGCTCAGAATACATTTTCAGTACATGTCTGCAAGTGAATAATCATATTATATCTCATACATACTCTACTGTCTCTAGCCCAGCAACTTTGGGACTGAAAAGATGTCGAATTAAATTTTCTGTTGGGGAGTGGGTAGTATGATGAATCACATAAAACGTAATTTAAACTTCGTAGTTTTAGTTTCCCAATACATATGTTTACGTATACTTCAAAGAAAAGTAATGAAAATGTTAAGTTTATGCTGTGCTGCATCTAAATTAGAGTAATCAATGAAAAATAATGCAGAGTTACACTCATCAGAATAGTATTTAACGTGCAGTGATGTGAAACAAGGTATACTCACACAAGGACAAATATCACCGAAGTGGACAGGGTCATGAAGCTCAAGGAAGATGTAGGATACAATCAAGGAATATAAGAAGCAATTCGGGAAGTCAATACACCAACCTAAAAAACCAAACAATCCGGCAGTCACACTATAAAAGTCTTTAATGTATAGGAGATTCAAGAACACTTCTGCTCATTCTGCACCTTAATGCCTTGCTTCTGAAATTTTCTTTGTTCTCCTTACTTTTTCATGGCACAATAAGTGTGATTATCATGTGTTCATACAGTTTATATTAGCTGTCTGCTTGTTAAAAGTTTTTCATTAATTTGAAAAGTATCATAAGGAATTCAAAGCTGACTTGTATTATCCAATCATATACAGAATTATAAGTGGTGTACCATCTAATATATATGGTGGTAAACTGACATGTCATGGAAAATCAAAGGTACTTGGTAGAAGAGCAAAGTAGAATGACTATACTGTAAGATTATTCAAGATAATCACAGTTGAATTCAATATTCATTTACTTATTTATTATACTTTGTCGCTGTCTCCCGCATTAAAGAGGTAGCACAAGGAAACAGACGAAAGAATGGCCCAAACCACTCATATATATATTTATATACATAAACGCCCACACATGCACATATACATACTTATACATTTCAATGTATACATACCTATACATACACATGTACATATTCATACATGCTGCCTTCATCCATTTCCGCCACACTTGAAATGGCACCCTCCTCGCCCCATGCGCGCATGAGGTAGTGCTAGGAAAAGACAAAGATGCCACATTCGTTCACCATCAGTCTCTAGCTGTCATGTGTAAAGCACCAAAACCACAGCTCCCCTTCTACATCCAGGCCCCACAAAACTTTCCATGGTTTACCCCAAATGCTTCACATGCCCTGTTACAATCCATGACAGCATGTCGACCCTGGTATACCACATAATTCCAATTCACTCTATTCCTTGCATGCCTTTCACCCTCCTGTATGTTCAGGCCCCGATTGCTCAAAATATTTTTCACTCCATCCTTCCACCTCCAATTTGGTCTCCCACTTCTCCTTGTTTCCTCCAACTCAGACACATATATCCTCTTTGTCAATCTGTCCTCACTCACTCTCTCCATGTGACCAAACCATTTCAATACACCCTCTTTTGCACTCTCAACCACACTCTTTATTACCACACATCTCTCTTACCCTTTCATTACTTACTCGATCAAGCCACCTCACACCACATATTGTCCTCAAACATTTCATTCCCAACACATCCACCCTCCTCCACACAATCCTATCAATAGCCCATGCCTTGCTACCATATAGCATTGTTGGAACCACTATTCCTTCAAACATACCCATTTTTGCTCTCCGAGTTAACGTTCTCGCCTTCCACACATTCTTCAATGCTCCCACAACCTTCACCCCCTCCCCCACCGTCACTCACTTCCACTTCTATGGTTCCATCTGCTGCTAAATCCACTCCCAGATATCTGAAACACTTCACTTCCTCCAATTTTTCTCAATTCAAACTTACCTCCCAATTGACTTGTCCCTCAACCCTACTGAACCTAATAACCTTGCTCTTATTCACATTTACTTTCAGCTTTCTTCTTTCACACACTTTACCAAACTCAGTCACTAACTTCTGCAGTTTCTCACCAGAATCAGCTACCAGCACTGTACCATCAGCGAACAACAACTGCTGACTCACTTCCTAAGCCCTCTCATCAACAGCAGACTGCATACCAGCCCCTCTCTCCAAAACTCTTGCATTCACCTCCAAACAACCATGGAGACATTATGCACCCCTGCTGCAAACCGACATTCACTGGGAACCAATCACTTTCCTCTCTTCCTACTCGTACACATGCCTTATATCCTTGATAAAAACTTTTCACTACTTCTAGAAACTTACCATTTACTGTTTCTATATCTAACTATATCTCTGATGCTCATTCCCTTTAGAAACTTCCATCACAGGTGTGGCCATGGCAAGAGTCACCTCTTATTCCTGTACTTACATGCCACCCTGGCAAACATCATTCCATGCATTCTTCTTCCACTTCTCTCCCTCCAGTGCTCTTCCACTCTTCCCCTATACCTCAGGTGGTCTTCCTCTCACATTAACCCCTTTGATTGTACTATAATACACTCTCCTCGTAAACTCCATCTTGCATTCTTTCCATGTGCTGAAGCCATCTCAAAGTATTACATTTCACCCACTCTACCACTTCATAATTCATTTCCTTCACATTCCCTGTCATACAAGGGAACATAAAGAGAATGAACTGCAGAGTGGGAGAGTTTGTCTTGAATCCTTGCATGCAAACAGACTTCCACTAACTGATGTTTGGAAATCTGCATCTCAGATCATTGTTTGATTAACTTCCTGAATCCTCTTATCCTCCTTATTTATAGATAACTTTTTCTGCATAAAACTTCAGCAACTTATCACATTGTTTCTCTATGTCACAAATCATTACAAAACCACAGCCAAATCAATTTACAAAAGTTATGTGCTGACTTACCCGTCAAACTTTTGTAGATTTCCATTTTCTGGACAATCCTAAGTGTAATGTACTTTATTTTAATGCCACTAGCATGATTAAACTTTTCACTAGATTTTAGACAATTGTTAGATGCTATTTCATGAGTAAAACAGGTAAATATTTAAAAGTCCATGCACCCGAAAAGAGAAAACTCCCAAAATCCACTGTCCAGCACAGGTTTCAAAATCAGCCACTTTTGATAACCAAGTGCTGGCAAAAAAATACACCATTATTGTCTCTGTCAGAACACATGGCGCAAAGTCCATGGTTTCCTCAGGTATTCTCATCACATTTTAATAAATTTTACTCTTATGATGTCATCTAAGAAAGCATAACAAACACAGTGCTGTGTGTACTGTTCTAGAGAGGAAGAACATTGTACTTTACCATTTTTGCATAAAGTGGAAATATTAATGAAATCAGGTAGGATGGTGTCATTGTGTTGCCTGAATGAAATCTTATAATGCCAGTAATGCAACATTATGATATTGAGAGGCTGTGTGAGGAGCTTCTGAAATTTTACGCAGTGTGATTATGAGAAGGGCACTGCTAATCATAATCAATGTATGACTCTAGACCAGCCCACAGTTATAGGCTTTTTATAAATGGTTTCAATTTTGTGTGAAAAAGCCAAATCACTCCATGAGAAATTACAAGTGAGCCATGTGACTTTTCCATTGGAATGTTGCATAAATTTAAGTTGGAACATGACACTTGCTACTTCAACATATGACGAGAAACTTCTAGAAGAAATCAAGCCAGTGAAAAGTGCATTGATAAATGTTCTACATTAATGGAAGATGAAAATGTTACTCCAAAGCAAACATACAATGCAGATGAATATGGACTCTTCTGGAGTTGTTTGCCAAGAAATGCACTTGCTACAGCCGATGAATATTCAGTGTTTGGTGTACAGAAAGCAAAGAAGAGAAAGGCTGTGTTTGTGAAAACACAGCTGGCATGAAAAAGCATCTTTTTTTATTGTGACCATTATGTGGTATTTAGAGTACTCGTTATATGCCATAAAGGGAGTAAAAGTGATGCTCATGATTTACAGAAGTAACAACAGGCCTGGATCACTAGGCAACTGAACACTGCATGGTTTGAAAATCATATTATGAAGGAGGCTAGGTAATATTGTTATAAGTTTGGACTACTATAGGATTGCAAGGTTGTTCTTCTAGATAACTGTTCTGCATGTCTCCCTACTGATGATGCATTGTCTACAAACAAGTAACAAATCTTCCTAACTGTATTTCACTGACCTAGTCATGGATCAAGGAATGATTACCAGGATGACCTGCAATCACGTGAATTTGAATTAATGTGCTGTGCGTTTAATAATCAAATCACCTGCCGATGAACTCAAGACATTTGAGACAGCACTCAACATCAAGAATTGCACTTATTTTTTGCATGGGAATAGCATTTTAAGAAAAGGTTAATGCTTTAAAATGCATGGCTCAAGTTATGGCCAATTTCAATGTTCTGTAACCCAAAGAACGATGACAACTTGGAAGACTTCAGAGTTTTAAGTAAGAGTACGAAAACAGCAGAACTGTTATGAGTGAACACTGACGTCCTTGGGAAGTGACCATGAACCTGTATGAAGAACTTTATGGAATAGATAAACTATGACAATGAAGCACCTGTGGTCTTCCAGATCATAGATGAAGAGAATGTCAACATGAAAAGTGCACCTCACAGAAAAACATGAGGACAGTGACAAAGAAGAACAACAAAAGATCACCATAAATAAAGTGATAGCAATAGGGGAAGAATACATGCAGTTTATGAAGCAAATTAATTTCATCACTAAGTATAAAATAAAGAGTGTATATCTAGAATAAATTAATACAGGAAAACCAAAATTTTAATAAAAAAAGCAAATAACTCTTGAAGAACTGTATTATTAGGCTTCAAAAGATAGTAAATATCTGAGGTGTGTAGCTTCAATTCTTTCACCAAGCCCATTACCTGTGATTAAACTACGCAACCAGAGATTATCTTTGATAACCCTCCATGAACACTGTCTCTAGTCCTTAATTCCTTCCTCTCCTGTTACCTCAACCTCAAAGCAGTTTACTTTATAAGACCTCTTGAATCAGGTTTCATTGCATGCTAATTGTCCAAAATATGTAACTCCAACCCTTTTGCCATGCCCACTACCTGATTATGAAACCACAAAGCCAGAGCCTATCTATGATGACCCTCAATTAACACTGACACCAACTATGATTGCTCAAATGCAAGATCTACCTTCTATCTTTTCTGCTACCTCTTTCTCAGCTGGTCCTGATATCACTCTCAACACTTTTGTGGAAACGGCAATTTCTGCCTCTGTCTACATGCTGGTACTACGTCTTAGAGTTAAACAAACAAAATATTGATTAAGCACTGCATTAAATTCAGAGGCTTTTCGCTCACAGTGTAACCCCGAATGGGTAGATTCCAGTAACACCCATACAGCTTTACCGACCTGTATTACTTTCTAGAAGAAAAAACAGGACCTATCTGTCTATCTATACCTCTGACACATTCCCAACTTGAACTCCCTTAAGGGGCTGGCCACCGCAATAGTCTCAAGAGAAACTAGGGAAAAAGCCAAATGAGAATCTACCCTCTAAGGTTCAGTCATCTGTCCTAGATGCTACCTCACTTATGAAAAAAAAAAAAAAAAGTATATTTAAATTCATATATATTTTTTCTTCTTTCTTCACACTTGTTTGAGGTTCCCCATGTTTGCAAGGTAATGCCAGGAACAGATAAAGAAAGGCTCATTTGCTCATATCCATTCTCTAGCTGTCATGTGTATTGCACTGAAACCACAGTCCCTTACCCACAACCACTACCCACGGACCTTTCTGTGGTTTACTGTGGTTGCTTTATATGACCTGGTTCAGTAGGATTGATGGGGCTGGGCATGCTATTTCCTATATTTCCATTCCTAAAAGAAGAAACTTAAGGAGCCAAGCAAGGAATGCTAATCCTCCTCAAAGGCTCAGGCTAGGGTGTCTAAACATATATGGATGTAACCAATACTGGAGGTGGAAAGATGGAGTGAAAAAGATTTTGAGTGATTGGAACCTGAACATGCAAGAGGGCATGCAAGGAAAAGAGTGAATTGGAATGATGTGGTATACTGGGGTCGACGTGCTGTCAATGGATTGAACTAGGCATGTGAAGCGTCTGGGGTAAACCATGGAAAGTTTTGTGGGGCCTGGATGTGGAAAGGGAACTGTGACTGAGTGTGAACGAATGTGGCCTTTGATGTCTTTTCCTAGCGCTAACTCATGTGCATGCGGGGGGGAGGGGGTTGTCATTTCATGTTTGGCGGGGTGGCGACAGGAATGAATAAGGGCAGACAGTATGAATTATGTATGTGTATGTATTTATATGTCTGTGTATGTATATATATGTATATGTTGAAATGTATAGGTATGTATATGTGTGTGTGTGGACGTGTATATATATACATGTGCATTTGGGTGGGCTGGAACATTCTTTCGTCTGTTTCCTTGCACTACCTCGCTAACATGGGAGACAGCAACAAAGTATAATAAACAAATAAATAAATAAAATTGAGTGACACACATCCAGTTCCAGGTGGGATAGACAAGGACTCTAATTCATTACAAAATCATCTGTATCTATTTGGCTAGCCAACCTGCCACTCAGTTCACTCAGAACTGTTGTTCATTAAACTGAATGTATGCTTATTCAGTGTGATACCATACCCATCACTAGGCTCCTTTTCAGTGAGTTCTTGCTGAGTGTATGCTCATTAAGTGAGACTAAGCTGTTTATCATTATCAATACATTATACAATCCCAAGAATCCTTCTATGGGACTACTACAGTTTCATGGCTGCCCTTCACACTTCTCCCTATATACCTTTACCTTTTTGTCCTAGGATCCCCTTCTATGATATCCTGAAGTGCTCAGGAAGCTGGCAATGTCCACTGAGTGGTACCAAACATCAAGAAGTAACGTGTGTCTTTGCTGGAAGGGCAAAAGACAATGAAGGAGAGAGTATTCAATTTCATCAGTGTGGAAGTTGAATCTTGAGCATGAAGGGTCGTGCAGCATACTGAACATACTGAACTAGTGTCTGTAATGTTGGAGAGATGGATGGTGTCCAGAAAGAAGAAGAGGGAGGGTAACTCATATATATCTTGAGAATGTCAATTAAGATATGTGCCATTAATTTTTACATACCAGCACTGCACACAAGGACTACCTGAAGCACACAACATGAACTCTCCACAGGCCACAGTCATTCTGATAACTATATACCTGACCCATCTAACCCCCAAAAAACTCCAAGAAGCTATACACAAACTACAGGGAATCAGACTGGCTAGCAGTCATACAGTATATGCAATCCAAGTCCAAAACTTCACTACAGATGATTTCTCTTCCCTATACCATGCTCTCACACTAAATCAAAGTTACCAAACAAGCTAGTAAAAAGCACATGCCACAAGGACATGAATGAAATAGAGTCCAAACTTTTCCCAAAAAGTTGCAGACCCCATAAAGCAAATACCTCAGCTCTGTCAAAACCATTCATCATGACTAAGAGTCACTAATTCAAAATCTAAAAAAGCCATCACTAACCTACCACTGGAAGGCAGAAGGCAAATGAAATTCCTTCCTCAACGCAATGAACTATAAGGCTCACTGAAACCAACTTTCGTGCGGGTTAAAGATCCACACCCCCAGCACCAACCCAACCCCTACATGTGAAGCAATTCTAATCCAATGCAAAACAAAGTATTTTCCTGCAACAGGCCCAAACAACATATCAAGCTTCCACGCAGAACACTGGCCGAGTGGTAATCCAAGCACTTACATATCACTTCAACCACTCCTAGCTACAAAACAGAACCCCTGACACATGGAAGCTTGCCAGCACTGAACTAATCCAAACACCTCCAAACCACCTAACTTCCCCACCTTTTACCAAACAGTACTGCTTCTGTCTTACTTTTACTATTGTCTGAAGCAAAACAATGGACTGTTTTTAGATCACAGGTCCCACCTTAGCAATTCTTAACTGGACTTCTGTAAAATTAGATGCAGTCTTGCAGTGATATAATCTGGAGGCCAAATTCCATTACTTAAATTACAAATATTCATACATATCTAATAGTGTATATATGTATATGTCTGTGTATGTATACGTGGAAATGTGTGCGTGTGGGCATTTATGTGTATGTATGTGTTGGGCCATTCTTTCGTCTGTTTCCTTGTGCTACCTTGCTAATGCGGGAGACAACGACTAAGTACAATTAACATAAAATATCTAATAGTTATAGTTTGGATGTGCTAGTGACTGGAGAAACCCATATCCTGAGACAGGGTGTCTGGAGAGAAAATGGAAATGATGACTGTAAATTGTGGGAGGATATGGAAGGAGTGGTAAGGACAGGAATGAAAGAAAATCATCTGGGAAGAGGGAAAGAAGGATGGGCAACAGTGCTATCACTAAGAGTATGGGAGGGTGTTACAGAGCATGAATGGAAAGGATGAAGAATAGTGTGGGTAAAAGGAGAGACTGATGGAATGTGAAGTATGCATGAGTATGTGTATATGTACATGTGAATGTGAAGACTGTGCAAGATTAAGATGAAATGAAGCTTATATGAAAAAAAACTTGAATGATTTGTAAACATGGGTTCAGGAAGGATAGAAAGGTAGTTGTTAATGGATGGTATGAATTTGAAGGTGGGATGTAATGACACTAGCATGATAGCTGATAAATGGGGAATGCCTCGAGTAGATGACATTAGAAGTTATCATGTAAATGTCTGTGCTGAGAGAGTTTATTCCTTGCAAACACCTTTTTTCAGCACAAGATGATCTACAAATTTATGTGGTTGAGAAATGATGGAAAAGAAAAACAAAAGGGTTTGACTGACTATGTGACAATGAATGAAAGGTTGAGTATGTTTGTGCAGGATGCTAAAGTTGTGAGAGGATTTTTTGGAGATTCTGGCAACTTTGCAGTTCTCGTGGAGGTGAGGATTATGAAGTGCAGGTATGGCATAAAGGTGTTAGCAAGTGAGAGGATGATTCAAAAAGAATGCAAGGAGAAGTATGAAAGAAGGATGACAGAAAGTTTATATGACTGTGCAGTAAATGTAAAGATGCATAAAAACAGTTAAAGGTTGTAAAATTATTAACTGGACACAGTTGTGATATATAAGAACAAAACAGTAAATGCCTGGTGGGCATATGGATCTACAGAAATCATTTGACTGAAGTGAGTGGAAGGCTTTGTGGAATGTGTTGATATAACACATGGTTGTCCACCAAAACCTATGCGTTCTTCCATGCGATTTTATTCCCCCAATCAACTCGAGCAAGATCAATCAGAATTTCTTCCCATTTAGATTCATGAGTTGGCTGACATTGTTCCATTCAAGTCTCACACTGATGATATCAGGTCAGAGGATCTAGTTGTCAGCCATGTGGTGAGAAACTGCACCATAACTAGTCTGCAGTCGAACAAGAGGGTTAGGTCAAAGGCAGGAGGCTGCTAAAAGAAACTACCTATGGAAGTGCAACTATAGCCATTTAGATATTTTTGATCTACTTTAGAACTATGATTCACAATGTAGTTTTATCTTTGTAGGCAGTTACTCCACTTGGCCAAGCATAGATATTTACCCCAAAATAGTATATGTATCTCATAAAAGCTGTAAACTATCCTCTTCGGCCTAATCATTATGTCACTAAGCAACCCCTATCAGCAATTAACAATTCCTAAACAGTCAACTTGAGTCTACAGCGGAAGACTGATGTATGACTCAAATTCTTCCATATTTTCTGTATATTTACGAGTTGCTCAACAGATTGCATTTTTATAATTGGAGCTTTTAGTAAAACCTAGAGAACATGTCGAAGATGGTTGAAATACTGAACAACTAGTTACATTTGACTGGCTGATCTCTTAACTATCAGCATATGAATTACACTACTGTCCTGACTCTGGAGCACTGAAGTGGTACCCAGAAACATTGTACATCCTCTATCTCATGACAACCGGTTTTGTATTCTGTCTAATAAAATATTAAGACAATAGGCTGACCTTTATATCTCCCTACATGGACCATGTGCTTATTCCCTGCATTTTTGCTTCCTATCTTAACACTCACACTTTTAACTAAGCTAACCATCATATCTCCCTAAATGGACCATGTCCTTATCCCCCTCATTTTTGCTTCCTATCTTTACACTCATTCTTTTGATTTCCCAACAACAATTACATACATCATTTTACATAACACAGTTTTTCCTCTTAAAAACTCTTATACCATTCTCAATTTCCCTTAAGGTTTGGCCTCAATGATGTCTTTTGTCATTGAATGGAGTCTTAAGAGAGATTGATTGGTTTGCATGGAAATATAAGGTTCATTGTGTTGCCATGGATGTGCACTGCCTCCAATCCATTCGACAGTCTTTGGTTAGCTCCAAGAGTAACTTTAATAGATACTGGGCGGCATCTATGGACACCTCTAGGGACAATGAGAGCTTTGAAAAGTTAAAAATTCCTGAGCATGATTTCCTTACTGTGGTGGTCTGGCACACTCAAGATGGTTTCAGAGGAAGAAAAAGGCTTCTTCCACAGTCTAGTACCTAGCAGATGAAAACACTTGGTCATTTCCCTTCACCACCAGAGGTAGCACCTCAGAGTTTCCGTCAGAAAAGCTTTCCCAGGTTCTTGTTGTTGTTGCCATGAGTTTCCAAAAGAAGAGAACTCTGCCATGTGTTCTCTAATCTGGTTGCAAAGGTATAAGGAGTATCCCAATCTTTGTATGTGCCTCTGTTATTACTTGTTCTAGCCTCAGACAGGTCTCTGCTAAGGCCTCTGTTGATGAGGGATTGTATTAGTCATATTATGTAAATTATGTATCTGTGAACTCATCTAGATGGCAATCATTCCGTCCCATGCAATTATAGATAAATCCTAAAGGAATCACGGTCTGATTTTTCATGATGTATTTTATAAAACCTCACTCTTATTTACTGCCAAATAAAAGTCAAGGAAGCAATGAAAAATTAATTCTAGAAAAGAGAAACAATTACTCTGGCACAATGAAACAAAAATCCTACAGACAGTTCCATCTGAACATTCTCAGCACTCAACTCTATGCAACAGCACTAGTCTCTTGCAACCGTAACAAAAATAACCACCAAAACCCAAGTAGAAATAAAAATGCTACCTCTGCCTCACTTTTCATCAACTTCTACTTACAGAACCCTGCTTCCCTATCAAATATAACACCAACAAACACAGAAACACTGAAATAACCTGGCAAGCACTAAACCAAACCTCTAACCTCTGATGTCTTAAACTTCAACCAACAAACCCATCACAATCCATACTCCCCAGACAAAGAAAAGTCACACTCTCCTGTCTGTGCTCTAAACATCATCTATCCCTACAATACAGCAAACATTGTTCCAACATGTCTAAAGACCCTTCATGCCCATGATACAACTACCATAACTAAGACACCGAACACTAAATATGCAAATGCCTTGCATGCACTCTTTATTTACAGATGCACACACATTATCATGCTTTATGACCTATGGACTTGAGTGGTGGATGTGGCCAGCTTCCTGAATGCTGCAGAAGCCTCAGAGCTAGAAGGGGCTCCTGGGGTAGGAAGGATGCAGGTAATAAAGTTCTATCTCTGTAAATATATGTAAATACTATGTGCATAGTGAGCTTAGCATACATGGCACTAAATCATGCCTGGAAAATATCATAAAGTGAGTTGAACTGCGCGTAAGTGAATAGTGTGAAATCACACCTGGAAAAACATCGACAATTATGGTACAATGGCCACCAGTTAAGGTCCTATTGGCACTCTAACTTATCAACAAACTACTTTTTGTTTTCTTTTTCCTCACTAATGGATGCTATACATACAAACCCATAACTTGGCATATATGGGGTTCTACACTGGTTGAATTAAAGTGTTTAGTGAATTATGAGAAAATTCTAAACAAGGGTATAAACATAAAAACAAATATTCCTTTGTGTATGATCACTTACCACAGGTAAGGTAAGTTCCTCAAGTTTTCTACAGAGGCTGACAGTGGCATTTAGATAAAAGGGAGGTTCATTCAGTATGCTCACCAGATAAGCTGTGAACTCACTCATGATGTATAATCTGGAAGATTCATCAAAATCCTGCACCTCATGGCAAATCTTAAAACAAAATTTAGGCATCTCATCAATAGCCACATTATCATAAGAGAAAAAATTCTTTTTGCATATATGGGGTAAGATAATCTCTTAAACAGTTATGCTTAAGGATTACTAAATGGATCTGCAAACTTAGTCATTTGGTAGGCAAGAACTACCCCATGAACAAAGATTGACACAGTTTGTTTTCATGCTGAAGTTGCCATCATACTGACCTACACTGAACAAGGGGCAGCTCTTGCCAAAGCTATATCTTTTCATAGAATCTGTGGCCATCTGCCACAGCATGATCCTTAACTTTTCATGCACTAATCTAACATTACACAAGTAACCATCAAAATATATATATGCAAATAAGACACAAGTTCTTGCATAGGACCACTGTGAACAATAAGACTGAAACATGGAAAACTGTGTTGACTATCCAACTGCAGAAATGGAAGAACAACCCACTCAGTGATCTCATATTGTACCCTTATAGTTTCTCTAACTTACTATCTTAGGTCTTACTATCCTAAGCAATCAACCCCGCTTATGGTAAAAATACTTCTTTCTCAGCTATCTATTTCAACTTTAACCTTAAAGTGAAAAATCAACTTCCGAGTTAATTTTCAGTTAATTTAGCAAAGCATCTTTGTACCATGTCACTTGTAAACAGGAATCACCTTTTCATCATCTCATATACTGTAACTTTTTGCTTGTAAAAAGACATCCCTTCTTCATCCTTAGATCTTGTACTTTGGATCTTTATGCTAGTGAAATGACATCCCTTTTTCATCTATTGATCTAGTTCCTCACATGAAGTTGATGGGAATTTCTTAAGTATGTTGATCTTCACACTCCTGTAAGATTCCATCTGATTAGTTGATTACTGAACTGATTATATCAAACCAAAGCTTGCATCAATTCCTGATCATCTAATCTATATGTAAATAAATAAATGAATATTTATTTATAAATATTTATCATAAATAAATATTGCTTATCAAACTCTGTCGCTGTCGAGGTAGCGCAAGGAAACAGACAAAAGAATGACCAAACCCACCTACATGTATATGCATACATGCCCACACACGCACATATACTTACCTATACATTTCAACATATGCATACATATACATACACAGACATATACATATATACACATGTACATATTCACACTTGCTGCCTTCATCCATTCCCATTGCCACCCCGCCACATATGAAGTGGCATCCACCTCCCCCCGCACGTGCGTGAGGCAGTGCTAGGAAAAGACAACAAAGGCTATATTCGTCCACACTCAGTCTCTAGCTGTCATGTGTAATGCACTGAAACCAAAGCTCCCCTTCCACATCCAGACCCCACAAAACTTTCCATGGTTTATTTCATCCTAGATGCTTCACATGCTTTGGTTCAATCCACTGACAGCACGTCGACTTTTTTTTTTATATTATATCTTGGTTACATCTACACACATTTAGACACCACAGTCTGAGCCTTCAAGGAGGATGAGCACTCCCTGCATGACTCCTGTTTCCCCTTTTAGAAAGTTTAAATACAAGGAAGGGAGGGTTTCTAGCCCCCTGTTCCCTTCCCCTTTAGTAGCCTTCTATGACACGCAGGGAATGCGTGGGAAGTATTCTTTCTCCCATCCCCAGGGTTATCCCTGGGGACAATGGTCTGGGAATGTCTTGAGAGTAAAGTCAGGAGTTGGTGAGAGGACAAGAGCAAAGGAAGGCATAGCAAGAGTGGTGGGAGTATGTGAAAGAGTGAAGTAAACTCTAGACTGATATGGGTAAACTCAAAGTGGATGGAGAGAGATGGGTGATTATTGGTGCATATGCACCTGGGCATGAGAAGAAAGATCATGAGAGGCAAGTGTTTTGGGAGCAGCTGAGTGAGTGTGTTAGTAGTTTTGATGCAAGAGACCGAGTTATAGTGATAGGTGAGTAATGTGGCACTTGAGGGATTAATTGGTGTACATGGGGTGTTCAGTGTTGTAAATGGAAATGGTGAAGAGCTTACAGATTTGTGCACTGAAAAAGAACTGGTGATTGGGAATACCTGGTTTAAAAAGAGAGATACACATAAGTATACATATGTAAGTAGGAGAGACAGCCAGAGAGTGTTTTTGGATTACGTGTTAATTGATAGGTGTGTGAAAGAGAGACTTTTGGATGTTATTGTGCTGAGAGGTGCAACTGGAGGGATGTCTGATCATTATCTTGTGGAGGCGAAGGTGAAGATTTGTAGAGGTTTTCAGAAAAGAAGTGAGCTTGGGAAGGAGACTTGTGTGAGGAAGTACCAGGAGAGACTGAGTACAGAATGGAAAAAAGTGAGAACAAAGGACGTAGGGGGATTGGGGGAGGAATGGGATGTATTTAGGGAAGCAGTGAAGCCTTGTGCAAAAGATGCTTGTGGCATGAGAAAATGGGAGATGGGCAGATTAGAAAGGGTAGTGAGTGGTGGGATGTAGAAGTAAGATTATTAGTGAAAAAGAAGAGAGAGGCATTTGGAGGATTTTTGAAGGGAAATAATGCAAATGAGTGGGAGATGTATAAAAGAAAGAGGCAGGAGGTCAAGAGAAAGGTGCAAGAGGTGAAAAAGAGGGCAAATGAGAGTTGGGGTGAGGGAGTATCATTAAATTTTAGGGAGAATAAAAAGATGTTTTGGAAGGAGGTAAATAAAGTGTGTAAGACACGGGAACAAATGGGAACATCAGTGAAAGGGGATAATGGGGAGGTGATAACAAGTAGTGGTGATGTGAGAAGGAGATGGAGTGAGTATTTTTGAAGGTTTGTTGAGTGTGTCTGATGGCAGATATACGGTGTTTTGGTCGAGGTGGTGTGCAAAGTGAGAGGGTTAGGGAGAATGATTTGGTAAACAGAGAAGAGGTAGTAAAAGCTTTGCAGAAGATGAAAGCTGGAAGGCAGCGGGTTTGGATGGTATTGCAGTGGAATTTATTAAAAACGGGGGTGACTGTATTGTTGACTGGTTGGTAAGGTTATTTAATGTCTGTATGATTCATGGTGAGGTGCCTGAGGATTGGCGGAATGCTTGCATAGTACCATTGTACAAAGGCAAAGGAGATAAAGGTGAGTGCTCAAATTACAGAGGTATAAGTTTGTTGAGTATTCCTGGGAAATTATATGGGAGGGTATTGATTGAGAGGGTGAAGGCATGCACAGAGCATCAGATTGGGGAAGAACAGTGTGGTTTCAGAAGTAGTAGAGGATGTGTGGATTAGGTGTTTGCTTTGAAGAATGTATGTGAAATATATATATTTTATATATTAAATATCTATCTATTATTTTACTTGATTGCTGTTTCTTCTGTCGTCGAGATAGTGCCAGGAAACAGACGAAGAATGGCCCATCCACTTATATATGCATATATATACATAAATGCTCATACATGCCCATATACATATCATCATATACACATACATGCATACAGAGACATATACATATATAGAAATGTGCATATTCATACCTGCTTGCCTTAAACCATTCCCAGCACCACCCCACCCCACACGAAACAGCATCATTGCCCCCTACTTCATTGAGGCAGCATCAGGAAAACAGACAAAAAAGGCCACATTTGTTCAATTTCTAGCTGTCATGTGTAATGCACCAAAACCACAGCTCTCTATCCACATCCAGGCCCCACAGACCTTTCCATGGTTTACCCAAGACGTTACACATCCCCAAGCCCAAGCCAGGTCTCCTTATTGACCAACCCCTAGGGGTGGATGAACAGCTGGGATAAATGTGGACTAACTGCCGTAACCAGGATCTGAACCTATGCACTCGGCCCTGGGTAGCCAGTGAAGGTGTCACAGCCAGGAACACTACGATAACATGGAGGTCTAAAGCTCATCAAAAACAGCTTCTTGATTATCAGTACTGTTTCTTTTGACACACCAAATCATTGCTTCAACAGCAAAATGACTGTGATGCAGTTTGTCAAAGTGCAGTATCTCATAAACTTTAATATCCTTAAAACTGAGTAAATCTTTGATGATGTGTAGAATCCTTCAGCATGAATTAGGAAATTCAAAAACCTAAACGTTCAGATGGGCTAAGTAATGTTAATGATTCTAATCAGATCATCCCTACCAAATTACGATGCTAAAGATAAAATTTCCATCTTACCTCATTTAAGCACAAGAATACTCAAACCCCCATACAATGGTGTTCATGTCAGTAAATCATGAGAAAAACAAAGCGGAGTACTCTGCTCTGGCCATAAACAATTCTTGGAATCTGTTATCACAGCTGCTCCTCCTGTGTAAATATTTATACTATGATTTCCAAACATAAGATATACATCATTTCAAACATGTCTCATATAATGTACATGATAATGTTAGATATATTCATCTCATTGAATAAAAAAAAAATAATAATAATATGAAAATTTCATACACTTCTTGTGAGAAGTTTTTTCCCTAAACAAAGGGGAAATTAATTCCTCGACAGCTCAAGATTCTTTACTTCAAAGATGATCTAAACTCTGATATAAGAAGGGGAAGCCTCTAGCTCAATCTGGGATGAAAGCTCATTTCTGTTCATCAATAATCCTGAAACAATCCATATTCATAAAATTTCACTTAAAAAATCCACTGAAGCCATCTTTCCTTATGTTATGTTTCTAAAGAACCTTACACAGGATTACATTTCCAATAAAAACAAATTCACATGAAATAGTGGAAATGAGAAACAGTGTACTGAGTCAGAGCAAAAAAAAACTAAATGCAGGCATTGACACACCAAGAAGAGAGAAATATGGTGAACACCAATAACAAAGTTTGAAAAGTTCTTCAAACTATTCATCTACATGTTTCTGATCCTCTTTTAAGAAACAGAACAGTTAGCTACCATGGAATGATGTTTCTTTACATATCATTCAACAAATAATACTTAATGGTTAGCCTCCTAACAACTTTTAGCAAAAGGTGTGTTTTTCTGCTTTTCATCAGTATAAATTAAGTTTCTCCTTTTCCCTTCCTTAAAACAGAGACTGTCATTCTTTGTGCAACTTCTATCATACAGTATGAAAGAGACATGTATTAACAAGCTAATCATTATTTTGTAATAAATCTTTCCGATATACTTTTCTATCAACTTAACTATCTATCTATCTACCTATTTGTCTGATGCCCATCTCCTCAAGGAACTCCCATGAAGGGATGGCCATGACAAAAGTCTCCATGTATTCCTCTCCATGCACATAACTATACTATTCTTATAATCCTACGTATGAAGCACAAAACTGGTATTCAAAGATAAGATTAATGTGGGGAGGGCTTTACAGGTTAGGGAAACTGTAGGGAAACTATAAATTATGTATGAGTGTTATATTCAAGCACATAATGCAAGTTACCAAAATGTTGAACATGAACTGGTTTGTTGAGCAAATGCTCTATAAAATGAGGGATTCTGGCTAATAACCACCCTCCCCCCATGAAATCAATCCACCTTTAGCCATGTACTGGTAATGTACCATGTTCCAAATTTTATAGAATATGAAACTGTCAATGTTTACATAAACTGTTATATTTTCAACATATAAGCAATAACGTTCTTACAAAACAAACTGGAATCCATATTTAACTTGTCTTACACAGTATTCTGTGCTGTAATTATTGCAACTTATATTAAATTATATTATTAAGGGTGTAAGGAAAGTGTACAAGTAGGAGGAGGCAAAAGTGAATGGTCCCAAGTGAAATGTTGGTCTGTGGCAGGAGTGTGTGATGCCACCAGGGTTATTTAATTTGTTTATGATGGGATGGTGAGGGAGTAAAATGCAAGTCTTGGAGAAAGGGGCAGTATGCAGTCTGTGAGGGATGGCAGGGCCTGGGAAGTGAGTCAATTGTTGTTTGCTGATGATAAAGCACTGGTGTTAGATTTGAGTGATACACAGCAAAAGTTGGTTACTTGAGTTTGGAAGTGTGTGTGAAAGAAGGAAGTTGAGAGTAAATATGAATAAAAGTAATGTTATCAGGTTTAGCAGGGCAGAGGGACTGGTTAGTTGGGATGAGTCTGAATGGAGAAAAATTGGAGAAAGTGGTGTTTTACATACCTGGGTGTGAACCGAGCAGCAAGTGGAATCAAGGAAGCAAAAATGAGTCATAGGGTGGGTGAGGGGGCACAGGTTCTGGGATCAATGAAAAATGTGTGGAAAGAGAAAATGCTACCTAAGAGGGCAAAAATGGTTATGTTTGGAGGTATAGTAGTACACAAAATATCATATGGATGTGAAGTATGGGCTATAGATAAGGCTATGTGGAGGAGGGTGGATGTATTGGAAATGAAATGCTTGAGGACAAAATGTGGTGTGAGGCAGTTTGATCAAGTAAGTAATGAGGGTAAGAAAGAGGGGTGGTATAATAAAGCGCATGGCTGAGACAGCTGTCGAGGGTGTGCTGAAATGATTTGGATATATGGAGAGAGTGAGTGAGGAAAGGTTCACAAAGAGGATATAAGTGTCAGAGTGGAGAGAACAAGAATGGGGAACCAAACTGGAGACGGAAGGATGGAATGAAAAACATTTTGAATGAATGGAAATGAACATGCAGCAGGGTGAAAGGCATGCATGGGATAGAGCGAATGGAATCATGTGGTATAAAGGAGTCCACCTGCTGTCAATGGACTGACCCAGGGCATTGGAAGCATCTGGGGTAAACCATGGAAAGGTGTGAGGGGACTGGTTGTGGACAGGTAGCTATAATTTCAATGCATTACAGTTAACAGCTAGAGAATAGATGTGAGCTGATGCAGCCTTCCTTCATCTGTTCCTGGTGCTACATCGCTAACGTGGGTAATGACAGTCAAAAATGAAAGCAAAAAGAAACTATA
Organism: Panulirus ornatus; assembly: GCF_036320965.1. Taxonomy (NCBI): domain Eukaryota; kingdom Metazoa; phylum Arthropoda; class Malacostraca; order Decapoda; family Palinuridae; genus Panulirus; species Panulirus ornatus. Next base: position 24,184,156 of record NC_092288.1, on the reverse strand, counting down.
TTATACAGTTCATAAGTGACTTCTATCACCATGTCTGTCCATGTAAGTTAACAAAGCTTTCTACCATACCTTTCCCTTTCCTTCCAAGCCCTCTTCCTCCAGACAAATCATTTCAATATTCTGTGGATACACAAACAATATAAATGGACTGTTTCATGAGACAAGAAAGGAAGGAAATCCTCTAAGTACCATGAAAGAGAAGCATCATATTAGCATTTTCATATCAAGATAATTGGGAATCTCATGACTATATGCATTCCTTAATTAGTTTAGTTTTGCATTCTGCCTTATTCCAAACTCATGGGACATTCCTCATTGTTCTAACTCAAGCATTTTTGGACATATATAAACAGCAACACATCTTAAATGATAGAAAAATCTTAAATCCCACTTAGGATATGTCACAAGCAGAAAAAAAGACATATGTAAAATTGTGAAAATACAGAGTGCGAGTTTAATAATGAGGATTAAAATTGTATGATGGTGTGATTACAAACACTTTACATGTGTTATGCTCACTAAACAGTTGGCAATAAACTTCCTGATACTTAGGGGGGTAGCACTGGCAGTATAACCCCCTGGTCATTAGCTGCCTACCAACTACTACCAACTATAGTACAGCTGATATGCGATTATTTGGTATAATAGTACTTTATAATAGTACTTTAGTCACATGGCATCAATGGTTATAGACAATGAGTGTGTTTGTCTTGCAACAGAAGTGTAGTGTTTTGAGATTATAATACGAGTGGCCATACATAATGTTTAGCAATCTATCTTTTCACAATAAAGAATCAAATCTGGTGATAATGATGAGGTTTATGTATTAAAAAATTTGGGTTGATTTATGTAAAATCATATCAAACACAGTTAAAACCAAGAGAACCTGTGAAAATCTCGCCTAATCTTCCACAGCAGTCAAGTTCAACTTATCGTTATATACTCAGGAAAATAAGTGAGCCTTCAATTGCCATTTGCAACTTGTATTATAAACTTTATATAAAATCATGTGAAAACAGGATTTCTTTGCATTCTTGACAATGTGACACCATGCACCAGATGTTGAGGGATTTGGATTATGTCAATGAAATTCAAAGCAAATCTCAGCTGCCAGGGTAAATTGGGCCAGATTTGCATAAATGCTGATGATACACATTAAATTCTAAAGGTATAGTCAAAATACAGGTCATTACATATTCAGATATATAATGGATTCCTTTTATGAGATTATTATTTGCAGGTTTCGGGAAAAGAGTTTGCACTCACGCCGCTGAGACTCTTAACCTTGTATATATGAACCATGTCTTTACTCCTACATATATAAGCACACACACATTTTATCAACCAGCTTCTAGCGGAGGATGAACAGCTGGGTGGACTGTGGACAGACAACAGTAACCAGGATCAGAACACTTGCAATTTTTAACCTACATGGCACATTGAGCATAATGGTCACCACAAGAGCATAAACAATGGTCAACAATGGCTTACATGTAGCGACCACGACATTAAGCTTGAATTAATTTGAGAAAATAAAAAAAAAACTAGCACAAAATGTATATACAATACTGAATTCCAATGTGGTTCTCATCTTGTATTATGAGAAAAAAAAATTAAATCATTCTAAAATCACGATATATCTTAGATGCTTGAGTAATTCACGTGAGGTTATCACATGTTCATTTAATTCCATGTTTCATAAAATCTTGAAACAATCGACCTCACATTTTCCCTCATCTTCATAAACCTAATCACTTTTTTATCACTAATAATACTTCAAATCACACTCCGCCATTCTTGTTCTTTTCTTCAAACTCTACTGTTGCCAAACAAAATAAATAAATATCCAAATTCATTAATGAGGCGTGACTATAATAATATCAAACAGATTAATTTGGTTAAATAACCCGGCATTTTGGTACCGATTACCAGTTCGACAATCTAGTGTGTACAACTTCCCATGTTCCATTTGAGTACATTTTGGACGCCATTATTATATCTCTTTACACCTAACCTAACCTATTGGTTGGCAAACCTCTATTTTGCAACCACCTACCAACCCTATAGCCTGCTGAGGGAAGGGGGGGGGGGACAAACACACACACACACACACACTCACACCAGCAGGCAACCACACTCAGACTTCCCTTTGCACGACTCTTTAACTAGTAAATTACTCGTTCGACCTCTGAATCACCTGACGGTATACTATTACACTGTTAACTGCCAGTCATGTGTTAACTGGCCAGTAACAATTCTGTTCGGAAATTCCTGGTAAGTCTGAACTGCCATTTGTTTACAGACGAGTATTGTGTTTACAACTGTGTTTGTTGTGCTTCCCAGCGATTCCATTATTGCCAATATATCAAAAAAAAAAATCAATCTATCTTCAATTTGCACAAGTATATGATACAAGTTATTAGCTATATCATATATAAATTTTTTTGCAATAATTTTTTTATTAATATTTTTTTTCTTGTTTATGAATCGTAATTTTTATTCCTAGTAGGATGAGAGATATGGCTACCTCGTCCTAGGTATTCTATAAGGAAGGATGGCTATTGTCGTGGATTCAGTGGAGTACAAAATGCTACGTCTTTGTTTCTCGTCGATTATCTTCGCTTCATATCTGCTGGGGAATTCCGCCCTGCTTCGAATACCCTCCACTCCGCTCTACACTTGGGGCTCAAATCGTAAAATAAAAAAAAGCGCTAAATAAACATTTACAGGGGCCATGAAGCGAGATAGATAGATGCCCAGGTAATGTCTATCGATCAACTACGTAAATACGCTAAGTATCATTGACATGGATGAGGAAACACATTTAGAATAATTAAATAATACAGTATTGTTTGCTGTATCGCGAACAACTGGTCTCAGGGTGGTGTAGCATTTCTAAAATAATATTTAGTTCACTTTTGAGGTGGATCTAAGCGGCCAGGCGAGCAGAACATGTCGATACATTCAAATAATTCAATCAAAGTCTTAAATAAACTCGTTTACTTCATGCAAAGTTGGTTTAAAATCTGAATGGCTAGAATATGTTCATTTTTCTATGGTAAGTTAGGTGGGAAACCTACCATGGCCTCACGAAAACTAACTTTGAATAACTTTTGGGGTCAATTTTCACCTGTTCTCTGTATCTATGTTATGATATATTCTTGTAATGCCTCGCACGAGGCCATGACTCTACTGCCTCGCACGAGGCCATGACTCTACTGCCTCGCACGAATCCATGACTCTACTGCCTCCCACAAGTCCATGACTCTACTGCCTCCCACAAGTCCATGACTCTACTGCCTCCCACGAATCCATAACTCTACTGCCTCCCGAGTCCATATCTCTACTGCCTCCCACGAATCCATATCTCTACTGCCTCGCACGAGTCCATGACTCTACTGCCTCCCACGAGTCCATGACTCTACTACCTCCCACGAGCCCATAACTCTACTGCCTCCCACGGGTCCTTGACTCTACTGCCTCCCACGAGTCCATAACTCTACTTCCTCCCTCGAATCCATGACTCTATTGCCTCCCACGGGTCTATAACTCTACTGCCTCCCACGGGTCCATGACTTTACTGCCTCTCACGAGTCCATGACTCTACTGCCTCCCACGAGTCCTATCTCTACTGCCTCCCACGAGTCCATAACTCTACTGCCTCCCACGTGTATATGACTCTACTGCCTCCCACGAGTCCTATCTCTACTGCCTCCCACGAGTCCATAACTCTACTGCCTCCCATGTGTATATGACTCTACTGCCTCCCACGAGTCCTATCTCTACTGCCTCCCACGAGTCCATAACTCTACTGCCTCCCACGTGTATATGACTCTACTGCCTCCCATGAAAACGAAGTTGTGCGTGTGTTGATGACGTCATGTCTTCTCAGTAACGCATTACGTGTCAGATGTGTTCGTGTTCGTGTTCGTCTGTCCAGAGATGGTCGAGCGGAGGCAGGTGGCCATCTTGCACCACCTTGAGGCATGATGCCACTATGATGGATGCCTCATATAGGATGTCTGATGATGCATGTGTGACATACATACATATATACACATACACACATATACACACATACATACATACATACACACATACATACATACATACACACATACATACATACACACACACACACACACACACACACACACACACATACACAAACACATACATACATACATAAACACACATACACACACACACATACATACATAAACACACACACATACACACATACATACATATATACATACATACACACACACACACACACACACATAAACACACACACACACACAGACATACATACATACATAAACACACACACATACAGACACACACACACACACACACACACACACACACACACACACAGAAGGCGACTAAAAGGGGAGGGAGCGGGGGGCTGGAAATCCTCCCCTCTTGTTTTTTTTTTTTTTTTTAATTTTCCAAAAGAGGGAACAGAGAAGGGGGCCAAGTGAGGATATTCCACAAAGGCCCAGTCCTCTGTTCTTGGCGCTACCTCGCTAACGCGGGAAATAGCGAATAGTTTGAAAGAAAGAAAGAATATATATATATATATATATATATATATATATATATATATATATATATATATATATATATATATATATATATATTACAAATGAAGGCGCTGTCATACAACGTGTAGTGCATTCCAACAGGTAGGATTCGAACCCTGTACCAGAGGTCAGGTCATCACCAAGGCCCCACCACTGGAACTGATGACCAACCAACCCCCCCTTTGAAGGGCGAGGCCAGATGGTAGACGGAAGCCGGCCTAGGACACAGACGGAGAACCAGCTGGCCACACAGACGGAGAACCAGCTGGCCACACAGACGGAGAACCAGCTGGCCACACAGACGGAGAACCAGCTGGCCACACAGACGAAGAACCATCTGGCCACACAGACGGAGAACCAGCTGGCCACACAGACGGAGAACCAGCTAGCCACACAGACGGAGAACCAGCTGGCCACACAGACGAAGAACCAGCTGGCCACACAGACGAAGAACCATCAGGCCACATAGACGGAGAACCATCTGGCCACACAGACGGAGAACCAGCTGGCCACACAGACGAAGAACCATCTGGCCACACAGACGGAGAACCATCTGGCCACACAGACGGAGAACCATCTGGCCACACAGACGGAGAACCAGCTGGCCACACAGACGAAGAACCAGCTGGCCACACAGACGGAGAACCAGCTGGCCACACAGACGAAGAACCAGCTGGCCACACAGACGGAGAACCAGCTGGCCACACAGACGGAGAACCAGCTGGCCACACAGACGGAGAACCATCTGGCCACATAGACGGAGAACCATCTGGCCACACAGACGGAGAACCAGCTGGCCACATAGACGGAGAACCATCTGGCCACACAGACGGAGAACCAGCTGGCCACACAGACGAAGAACCATCTGGCCACACAGACGGAGAACCAGCTGGCCACACAGACGAAGAACCAGCTGGCCACACAGACGAAGAACCAGCTGGCCACACAGACGAAGAACCAGCTGGCCACACAGACGGAGAACCAGCTGGCCACACAGACGGAGAACCAGCTGGCCACACAGACGGAGAACCATCTGGCCACACAGACGGAGGACCAGCTGGCCACACAGACGGAGAACCAGCTGGCCACACAGACGGAGAACAAGCTGGCCAAGGCAGCTGGTGTGTGGAGAAGTCCCCCCCAGCTGGAGAGGTTATCCCTCCTTCCCTTCTAGTTTAATCTCATGAAATACATGTGTGTGTGTGTGTGTGTGTGTGTGTGTGTATGTGTGTGTGTGTGTGTGTGTGTGTGTGTGTGTGTGTGTGTGTGTGTGTGTGCGCGTGTGTGTGTGTGTGTGTGTGTGCGTGTGTGTGTGTGTGTGTGTGTGTGTGTGTGTCTCACTGATAGTGATTTAAAAAGGACCAGTGTCGTCAAGGCCATTTTCACTGGCAAGGGGTCCAACCCTTCCCTGCTCCTGCGCGGAGTGCAGGAACCCCCAAGGAGATGGTGTTCTCTGGGGTTGTATAATAATAATATCAATAAAAATTATCAGAAAAATCTCAAAGTTTTTCTTGACCTGTGATTTAATCCAGTGGACGTGGTCGGCTTCCTGGGAGCTGCAGAAATGCCATAGAAAGATATCTTGGGGAATATACTTCAGTTAAATACATCTAATTCATCTCTATCATTTCTTTTTTTCATTTTGAAAAAATATCGTTTTTGATCATAATTACAAATATTGCAAGTTCTTCCATTGAAAAGTTCAGGTAATAATAAATATTATTTGAAGTTCTTTATAAATTTATTATAAAAAATAGCTATTAATATCATTACAATAATAAAAAATACACATACGTACAACAATTATATATACATACATATATATATATATATATATATATATATATATATATATATATGGTGTGGGAGGCAAGTTGTTAGAAGCAGTGAAAAGTTTTTATCGAGGATGTAAGGCATGTGTACGTGTAGGAAGAGAGGAAAGTGATTGGTTCTCAGTGAATGTAGGTTTGCGGCAGGGGTGTGTGATGTCTCCATGGTTGTTTAATTTGTTTATGGATGGGGTTGTAAAGGAGGTAAATGCAAGAGTCCTGGAAAGAGGGGCAAGTATGAAGTCTGTTGGGGATGAGAGAGCTTGGGAAGTGAGTCAATTGTTGTTCGCTGATGATACAGCGCTGGTGGCTGATTCATGTGAGAAACTGCAGAAGCTGGTGACTGAGTTTGGTAAAGTGTGTGGAAGAAGAAAGTTGAGAGTAAATGTGAATAAGAGCAAGGTTATTAGGTACAGTAGGGGTGAGGGTCAAGTCAATTGGGAGGTGAGTTTGAATGGAGAAAAACTGGAGGAAGTGAAGTGTTTTAGATATCTGGGAGTGGATCTGTCAGCGGATGGAACCATGGAAGCGGAAGTGGATCATAGGGTGGGGGAGGGGGCGAAAATTTTGGGAGCCTTGAAAAATGTGTGGAAGTCGAGAACATTATCTCGGAAAGCAAAAATGGGTATGTTTGAGGGAATAGTGGTTCCAACAATGCTGTATGGTTGCGAGGCGTGGGCTATGGATAGAGATGTGCGCAGGAGGATGGATGTGCTGGAAATGAGATGTTTGAGGACAATGTGTGGTGTGAGGTGGTTTGATCGAGTAAGTAACGTAAGGGTAAGAGAGATGTGTGGAAATAAAAAGAGCGTGGTCGAGAGAGCAGAAGAGGGTGTTTTGAAATGGTTTGGGCACATGGAGAGAATGAGTGAGGAGAGATTGACCAAGAGGATATATGTGTCGGAGGTGGAGGGAACGAGGAGAAGAGGGAGACCAAATTGGAGGTGGAAAGATGGAGTGAAAAAGATTTTGTGTGATCGGGGCCTGAACATGCAGGAGGGTGAAAGGAGGGCAAGAAATAGAGTGAATTGGAGTCATGTGGTATACAGGGGTTGACGTGCTGTCAGTGGATTGAAGCAAGGCATGTGAAGCGTCTGGGGTAAACCATGGAAAGCTGTGTAGGTATGTATATTTGCGTGTGTGGACGTGTGTATGTACATGTGTATGGGGGGGGGGGTTGGGCCATTTCTTTCGTCTGTTTCCTTGCGCTACCTCGCAAACGCGGGAGACAGCGACAAAGTATAAAAAAAAAAAAAAAAAAAAAAAAATATATATATATATATATATATATATATATATATATATATATATATATATATATATATATATATATATATATATATATTGGAAGGCATCACAGTTTTACGCGTGATCAAGTATATTCCTATGAGTCCACGGGGAAAATGAAACACACTGTTAGATTTCTCTCTTGTGCCTCCCCTGAAGATGTGATTATCACACGAAAGTGCACTTGGCAACTTATCGTGTTTCATTCTCCCCGTGGGCGCAAAGCTATATATATATATATATATATATATATATATATATATATATATATATATATATATATATATATATATATTCTCTTTGCTTGGTTTCTAATACTGTAACGTGCAGCTGGTGAATTAATCATCTTTATTATTAAGTAAATCATAAGTGGAGGCCACACACACACACAGGCCAACCTCACCATAAGGTGTAGTTTGTAAAACACAGGGAAACATAATCAGGAAGGACACAAGATCATCAGAAAGTACACCAGCAACTACTTTTAACGAGAAACATTTTTTTTTTCTCTCAACTAGGAAGCAACATGGGTTTAGGGAACACAGGTTATGAATAACTGAATCATCTCGATTTCCCAGACAGGGTGAGCTCCATCTTAGATGAGAAAGAGGGATGGGTAGACTGTCTATTCTTGCAATGCCTGAGAGCCTTTGACACAGCTCCTCGGTGGAGTTTACCTAGAATGCTAGATATACAGACAGGGATAAGAGGGCAGGCTTCTCCACTGGATAGAAGACTACCTTATGGATGGAGAGGAGCTGAGAACACGGTTAAGAGGTGTAACCTCGAAGTGGGCTGGGATCTCGAAGTGGCATACCACAGGCCTATGTCTTAGGTCCACTGCTATTCTGAGTGTATAAAAATATCTTGTTTGATGGACTAGAATCAAAACTAAACATGTATGTGGATATACAGAATGACGACGGTGATGGCACCAGTCTACAAGGGGACCTAGACAAATGCCAAAGTGGGCCAGATAAACGGATGATGTGATTCAACCCAAAGACGTGCAAAGGTGATGAGGCTGGGATAAAGTGAGAGGGAAAACCTCGGTATAATCACTACCGAGTAGGACATAAACAAAAGGAATCTACATGCGAGGGAGACTGAACATGTCACCTGAGATATGGACTGGGAGAACCGCAACTGGGGCAAACTGACTTGTGGCCAACATGAGAATCCAATCCAACTATAGACACTCAAACCGGTCTGGTCAAAGTACCTTAGCCAGCACAAACCTCAGACTGAGAGGATCCAGAGAGGAGGAATTACGATAGTACACCCAATTAAGCGAATTGGACTACACTGTGTAGCTACAGAAAACAGGGCTGTCAAACATGGAGGTGAGGGAGAGAGAGAGAGAGAGAGAGAGAGAGAGAGAGAGAGAGAGAGAGAGAGAGAGAGAGAGAGAGAGAGAGATGGACTTCATAAAAGCCTTCCAGTTCGTAAACCAGCTGGAGGACCAGCTGGACTGGGCACTCATCTTTCCCAGGCTGCACCACCACAGTAAACAGACGACATAACCAAATGATAAAAAGAGATGCTAAGACTAACTGGTTCAGTGTTAATGATGCTGGATGGCTCGAACGACCGACCTAATGAGGCAATGGCAATTGGGTAGTTTACAAAGGTATCAAAGGCTAATTTTTTTATGGCATAGAAAGTACAGGAGATGGGGTGAGCCCCATGGCTGTGACACTCCATCTCTCTGTTATGTACAGATGAACGATCACACACACACACACACACACACACATACACACACATACACACACATACACACACAGACACACACACACACACACACACAATTGCGTCTCTCGTTCCAATAATACTGAGTTGGCGCCTCGCGTTCGGAACATGGCAGTCTTCAAAACCACAAATGCATCATTTCACAACTTGATTCAAATCAGCAACAGCAGACCAATTGGCTCTAACGAGGCTGTTTGCGACAGTGGGAGAAGAGAAACTAGTGGTTTAGTAAGGCAGGAGCAGTTGAGTGTGTCATACACATTTCTCAGAGAGAGGAAGATGTGTAATATGAATGACGAGATGTATATAATGTGAATCATGGTTTCCACAACAAATACTTAACAAGTCTACACTTACACTTAACTGTGGCACTACTTTTCAACTACTACTTTTTCTTTTTTTTCATTTCTTCTTTCATACATATCCGCCATTTCCCGCGTTAGCGAGGGAGCGTTTTAACAACAGAGGACTGAAAGTTAGAGGGGAATATCCTCACTTGGCCCCTTCACCTCTTGTCGTTCGTTTCGAAAAGTAATACAGGAGGAGAGGATTTCCAGCCCCCCCCCCCCCCCAAACTCCTAACTTTCAACTACGGTCATTGATGGTCGAATGGCAAGTTTAGAATTGTTAGGGGGGGGAGGGGGTGGGGGCTATCATCCTTCAGGGGGCTATCATCCTTCAGGGGGCTATCATCCTTCAGAGGGCTATCATCCTTCAGGGGGCTATCATCCCTCAGGGGGCTATCATCCTTCAGGGGGCTATCATTCTTCAGGGGCTATCATCCTTCAGGGGGCTATCATCCTTCAGGGGGCTATCATCCTTCAGGGGGCTATCATCCTTAGGAGGTCTATCATCCTTCAGGGAGTTATCATCCCTCAGGGGGCTATCATCCTTCAGGGGGCTATCATCCTTCAGGAGGCTATCATCCTTCAGGGGTCTATCATCCTTCAGAGGACTATCATCTCTGGGGGCTATCATCCTTCAGGGGGCTATCATCCTTCAGGGACTATCATCCTTCAGAGGGCTATCATCCTTCAGAGGGCTATCATCCTTCAGGGGGCTATCATCCTTCAGGGGGCTATCATCCTTCAGAGGGCTATCATCCTTCAGGGGGCTATCATCCTTCAGGGGGCTATCATCCTTCAGAGGGCTATCATCCTTCAGGGGGCTATCATCCTTAGGAGGTCTATCATCCTTCAGGGGGCTATCATCCTTAGGAGGTCTATCATCCTTCAGGGGGCTATCATCCTTCGGGGGCTATCATCCCTCAGGGGGCTATCATCCTTCAGAGGACTATCATCTCTGGGGGCTATCATCCTTCAGAGGGCTATCATCCTTCAGGGGGCTATCATCCTTCAGAGGACTATCATCTCTGGGGGCTATCATCCTTCAGGGGGCTATCATCCTTCAGGGGACTATCATCCTTCAGGTTACTATCATCCTTCAGGGGGCTATCATCCTTCAGAGGGCTATCATCCTTCAGGGGGCTATCATCCTTCAGGGGACTATCATCCTTCAGGGGGCTATCATCCCTGGGGGCTATCATCCTTCAGGGGACTATCATCCTTCAGGGGGCTATCATCCCTGGGGGGCTATCATCCTTCAGGGGGCTATCATCCTTCAGGGGGGCTATCATCCCTGGGGGGCTATCATCCTTCAGGGGGCTATCATCCCTGGGGGGCTATCATAAGAGCAGGATGATCCTCCTCCTCCATCTCAGACATGCGCGAGGGACCACACGCCATCCACTTGAGGCGCTGTAAGCGCTTCTCTCTCTCTCTGCCCATATATATATATATATATATATATATATATATATATATATATATATATATATATACACGACCATCAAAACCACACTGATTACAGATGTGAAGGATGGTAGAGTTTTGCCTTCATCACCACGACTGCCACAGACCACCTTCGAAGGCAACACCTGGTAACTGAGTACTTTAGCTACACATCCTAAGGACCCTTCCTGAACTGGACCGTCACATGTAAGGTAGCGCGTCACACATGTAAGGTAGCGCGTCACACATCACAGTAAGGTAGCGCGTCACACATCACAGTAAGGTAGCGCGTCATACATGTAAGGTGGCGCGTCACACGTAACAGTAAGGTAGCGCGTCACATATTACAGTAAGGCAGCGCGTCACACATTACAGTAAGGTAACGCGTCACACATTACAGTAAGGTAGCGCCTCACACATTACAGTAAGGTAACGCGTCACACATCACAGTAAGCTAGCGCGTCACACGTAACACTAAGGTAGCGCGTCACACATTACAGTAAGGTAACGCGTCACACATTACAGTAAGGTAGCGCGTCACACATTACAGTAAGGTAACGCGTCACACATCACAGTAAGGTAGCGCGTCACACGTAACACTAAGGTAGCGCGTCACACATCACAGTAAGGTAGCGCGTCACACATTACAGTAAGGTAGCGCGTCACACGTAACACTAAGGTAGCGCGTCACACATTACAGTAAGGTAGCGCGTCACACGTAACACAAAGGTAGCGCGTCACACACCACAGTAAGGCAGCGTGCGTAATGGAGGAAGCTAACATGGCCAATTTCCAAAGTCACTTTGACCAAACAAGACAGAAATAAGACGTAAAACCACCAAATACACAACATAAACATCTTTTTTTTAATTCCAATTTCTGTGCTGAACTTTTGTGAAATTCTGGCCAGAGACACTTTCATTTTTTGTGTCGGCATGATATATGCAAATGATTCTTCATTAGGTGAACTAAATATGCAAATGATTCTTCATTAGGTGAACTAAATATGCAAATGATTCTTCATTAGGTGAACTAAATATGCAAATGATTCTTCATTAGGTGAACTAAATATGCAAATGATTCTTCATTAGGTGAACTAAATATGCAAATGATTCTTCATTAGGTGAACTAAATATGCAAATGATTCTTCATTAGGTGAACTAAATATGCAAATGATTCTTCATCAGGTGAACTATATATGCAAATGATTCTTCATCAGGTGAATTAAATATGCAAATGATTCTTCATCAGGTGAACTAAACATGCAAATGATTCTTCATCAGGTGAACTGAATATGCAAATGATTCTTCATCAAGTGAACTGAATATGCAAATGATTCTTCATCAGGTGAACTAAATATGCAAATGATTCTTCATCAGGTGAATTAAATATGCAAATGATTCTTCATCAGGTGAACTAAACATGCAAATGATTCTTCATCAGGTGAACTGAATATGCAAATGATTCTTCATCAGGTGAACTAAATATGCAAATGATTCTTCATCAGGTGAACTAAATATGCAAATGATTCTTCATCAGGTGAACTAAATATGCAAATGATTCTTCATCAGGTGAATTAAATATGCAAATGATTCTTCATCAGGTGAACTAAACATGCAAATGATTCTTCATTAGGTGAACTGAATATGCAAATGATTCTTCATCAAGTGAACTGAATATGCAAATGATTCTTCATCAGGTGAACTAAATATGCAAATGATTCTTCATCAGGTGAACTAAATATGCAAATGATTCTTCATCAGGTGAACTGAATATGCAAATGATTCTTCATCAAGTGAACTGAATATGCAAATGATTCTTCATCAGGTGAACTAGATATGCAAATGATTCTTCATCAGGTGAACTAAATATGCAAATGATTCTTCATCAGGTGAACTATAAATGCAAATGATTCTTCATCAGGTGAACTAAATATGCAAATGATTCTTCATCAGGTGAACTACATATGCAAATGATTCTTACTCAGGTGAACTGAATATGCAAATGATTCTTCATCAGGTGAACTATATATGCAAATGATTCTTCATCAGGTGAACTAAATATGCAAATGATTCTTCATCAGGTGAACTAAATATGCAAATGATTCTTCATCAGGTGAACTAAGTATGCAAATGATTCTTCATCAGGTGAACTGAATATGCAAATGATTCTTCATCAGGTGAACTAAGTATGCAAATGATTCTTCATCAGGTGAACTAAGTATGCAAATGATTCTTCATCAGGTGAACTAAATATGCAAATGATTCTTCATCAGGTGAACTACATATGCAAATGATTCTTCGGGTAATTCGCGAAACACTCGCTCCTTCTTATCTTCCTTATCTGAGTCGAGAGATAACACACGAACTGATCATAACCTGGATTTATCTGAGGGTCAGTGTGTGTGTGTGTGTGGCAACACTGTTCATCTGTAAATCATCCTTTTCCACGCAACACTGTTGTAAATCATCCTTTTCCACGCAACACTGTTGTAAATCATCCGTTCCACGCAACACTGTTGTAAATCATCCTTTTCCACGCAACACTGTTCATCTGTAAATCATCCTTTTCCACGCAACACTGTTGTAAATCATCCTTTTCCACGCAACACTGTTGTAAATTATCCTTTTCTACCAAACACTGTTGTAAATCATCCGTTCCACGCAACACTGTTGTAAATCATCCGTTCCACGCAACACTGTTGTAAATCATCCGTTCCACGCAACACTGTTGTAAATCATCCGTTCCACGCAACACTGTTGTAAATCATCCGTTCCACGCAACACTGTTGTAAATCATCCTTTTCCACGCAACACTGTTGTAAATCATCCTTTTCCACGCAACACTGTTGTAAATCATCCGTTCCACGCAACACTGTTGTAAATCATCCGTTCCACGCAACACTGTTGTAAATCATCCTTTTCCACGCAACACTGTTGTAAATCATCCGTTCCACGCAACACTGTTGTAAATCATCCGTTCCACGCAACACTGTTGTAAATCATCCGTTCCACGCAACACTGTTGTAAATCATCCGTTCCACGCAACACTGTTGTAAATCATCCGTTCCACGCAACACTGTTGTAAATCATCCGTTCCACGCAACACTGTTGTAAATCATCCGTTCCACGCAACACTGTTGTAAATCATCCGTTCCACGCAACACTGTTGTAAATCATCCGTTCCACGCAACACTGTTGTAAATCATCCGTTCCACGCAACACTGTTGTAAATCATCCGTTCCACGCAACACTGTAAATAATACTGTCTCTTTACCGCCAGTCTGTAAATGCCTTTTGGACGCAGGTGGAGGCTGGCCACACACGACCTTGATTTACAGCATCTTGGTGTGATCTACCCTCATGGTAGAGTGAATCTATCTACCTCTACCCACACCTCTGAAGAGGGTAGATGATGCCTGGTGAATTCATCTACCTCTACCCACGCCTCTATTGTGGGTAGATGATGCCTGGTGAATCCATCTACCTCTACCCACGCCTCTATTGTGGGTAGACGGTGCCTGGTGAATCCATCTACCTCTACCCACGCCTCTGAAGAGGGTAGAGGATGCCTGGTGAATCCATCTACCTCTACCCACGACTCTATTGTGGGTAGATGATGCCTGGTGAATCCATCTACCTCTACTAGCGCGTCTGAAGAGTGTAGATGATGCCTGGTGAATGCATCTACCTCTACTCACGCCTCTGAAGAGGGTAGATGATGCCTGGTGAATCCGTCTACCTCTACCAGCGCCTCTGAAGAGAGTAGATGATGCCTGGTGAATCCATCTACCTCTACCCACGCCTCTGAAGTGGGTAGATGATGCCTGGTGAATCCATCTACCTCTACTAGCGCCTCTGAAGTGGGTAGATGATGCCTGGTGAATGCATCTACCTCTACCAGCACCCCGGGTGTGTGTAGATGATGCCTGGTGAATGCATCTACCTCTACCAGCGCCTCAGAAGTGAGTAGATGATGCCTGGTGAATCCATCTACCTCTACCCACGTCTCTATTGTGGGTAGATGATGTCTGGTGAATCCGTCTACCTCTACCTACGCCTCTGAAGAGGGTAGATGATGCCTGGTGAATCCATCTACCTCTACCCACGCCTCTGAAGAGGGGAGATGATGTCTGGTGAATCCATCTACTTCTACCCACTCCTCTGAAGAGGGTAGATGATGCCTGGTGAATCCATCTGCCTCTACCAGCGCCTCAGAAGAGGGTAGATGATGCCTGGTGAATGCATCTACCTCTACCAGCGCCTCAGAAGTGGGTAGATGATGCCTGGTGAATGCATATACCTCTACCAGCGCCTCAGAAGTAGGTAGATGATGCCTGGTGAATGTATCTACCTCTACCAGCGCCTCAGAAGAGGGTAGATGATGCCTGGTGAATGCATCTACCTCTACCAGCGCCTCAGAAGAGGGTAGATGATGCCTGGTGAATGCATCTACCTCTACCAGCGCCTCAGAAGTGGGTAGATGATGCCTGGTGAATCCGTCTACCTCTACCCACGCCTCTGAAGTGGGTAGATGATGCCTGGTGAATCCATGTACCTCTCCTAGCGCCTCTGAAGAGGGTAGATGATGCCTGGTGAATGCATCTACCTCTACCAGCACCCCGGGTGTGTGTAGATGATGCCTGGTGACTCCGTCTACCTCTACCCACGCCTCTGAAGTGGGTAGATGATGCCTGGTGAATCCATCTACCTCTACCAGCGCCTCAGAAGTGGGTAGATGATGCCTGGTGAATCCATCTACCTCTACCCACGCCTCAAAAGAGGGTAGATGATGCCTGGTGAATGCATCTACCTCTACCAGCGCCTCAGAAGTGGGTATATGATGCCTGGTGAATCCATCTACCTCTACCCACGCCTCAGAAGAGGGTAGATGATGCCTGGTGAATGCATCTACTTCTACCCACGCCTCAGAAGAGGGTAGATGATGCCTGGTGAATGCATCTACCTCTACCCACGCTTCAGAAGAGGGTAGATGATGCCTGGTGAATCCATCTACCTCTACCAGCGCCTCAGAAGAGGGTAGATGATGCCTGGTGAATGCATCTACCTCTACCAGCGCCTCAGAAGTGGGTAGATGATGCCTGGTGAATCCATCTACCTCTACCCACGCCTCAAAAGAGGGTAGATGATGCCTGGTGAATCCATCTATCTCTACCAGCTCCTCAGAAGTGGGTAGATGATGCCTGGTGAATCCATCTACCTCTACCCACGCCTCAAAAGAGGGTAGATGATACCTGGTGAATGCATCTACCTCTACCAGCGCCTCAGAAGTGGGTAGATGATGCCTGGTGAATCCATCTACCTCTACCCACGCCTCAGAAGAGGGTAGATGATGCCTGGTGAATGCATCTACTTCTACCCACGCCTCAGAAGAGGGTAGATGATGCCTGGTGAATGCATCTACCTCTACCCACGCCTCTGAAGTGGGTAGATGATGCCTGGTGAATCCATCTACCTCTACCCACGCCTCTGAAGTGGGTAGATGATGCCTGGTGAATCCATCTACCTCAACTAGCGCCTCTGAAGTGGGTAGATGATGCCTGGTGAATGCATCTTCCTCTACCAGCACCCCGGGTGTGTGTAGATGATGCCTGGTGAATGCATCTACCTCTACCAGCGCCTCAGAAGTGAGTAGATGATGCCTGGTGAATCCATCTACCTCTACCCACGTCTCTATTGTGGTTAGATGATGTCTGGTGAATCCGTCTACCTCTTCCTACGCCTCTGAAGAGGGTAGATGATGCCTGGTGAATCCATCTACCTCTACCCACGCTTCTGAAGAGGGTAGGTGATGCCTGGTGAATCCGTCTACCTCTACCCACGCCTCTGAAGAGGGTAGATGATGCCTGGTGAATGCGTCTACCTCTACCCACGCCTCAAAAGAGGGTAGATGATGCCTGGTGAATGCATCTACCTCTACCAGCGCTCTCTGGCTATACGTCATGTTTACATCTACGTCAAGCCGAAGTTTCTTCTGGTTCGTCTTCGCCTCCGAACACACACGACCACGCCCACCACCACCACCACGCCCATGACCACGCCCACACAGATGAGGACGATGGTGATGTAGAAGGTAGGAAGGGCGTCCCACCAGAGCCCCGCCTCCAGCGTCGCCTTCTGCCTACCTGCAGGGGGTAGATGAAGAGTGCGTTTGGGTTTACACTGTCTCCCCGACACCAGGGTTGGCACCATCTGGCACCATCTGGCACCATCTGCCACGCTGTGAACTGGACACACATGGATATATATATATATATATATATATATATATATATATATATATATATATATATATATATATATATATATATATAAATGGGGCAAAGAGAGAGAAAGATATATATATATATATATATATATATATATATATATATATATATATATATATATATATATATAGAGAGAGAGAGAGAGAGAGAGAGAGAGAGAGAGAGAGAGAGAGAGTGTCTCTCTCTAACACCCAAGACACCCCCACGTCCATATAGGTTCAAAAGTGACAGAATGACACTACCCATTTTCCCTGAACTTCAATGGGACCCCCAGCGATGGATCACGACGGTAAAGAGAGAGAGAGAGAGAGAGAGAGAGAGAGAGAGAGAGAGAGAGAGAGAGAGAGAGAGAGAGAGAGAGAGAGAGAGAGAGAGAGAGAGAGAGAGAGAGAGAGACCCCCTTCCCACTTGTAAGCACGACGACACACGACCCCTTGACCGTGTCGTCCAGGCCGCCAGCAGGAGGAGTAGGAGAGGGTGTGTGTGTGTATGCGTGTGTGTGTGTGTGTGTGTGTGTGTGTGTGTGTGTGTGTGTGTGTGTGTGTGTGTGTGTGTGTGTCGTGCCGTCGTGCTGGGAAAACGAGAGCGAGTCCAATCCATCCTATCTACCATCTTATCGTAAACTCAACCCACTTACTCTCTGCACACGAGATGAATCCGTAGGATCCTTCCCCTAACACCAGGACCTTGTCGTCCTTGCAGACCCTGGCGGGAGGGGCGTGGTCGTCTCCTCCTCCTCTTCTATCCACCTCCTTCTCCTCGTAGGAGAAGCTGCTGGCGTTGTGCCTCTGGAGGCGATACAAGATGCCCTGGCGCAAGCCACACGTCTCCATGTTGTGCATCTTGCCGTAGAACATAAGCCAGAAAACGGGTGATAGCTTGACCATGTCCTTCAGGTTTAACCAGTGGAGTCTGTACCTGCTCACAGGGTGATCCCCTGGCAGGGAAGGGATCGGGCAACCTGTGTAGGGAGGCGAGTGGGTTTAGTGGCGGTGGGCACAGCCCCTCTGTGTGTGTGTGGTGGGTTAGTGACGGTGGGCACAGTCTCTGTGTGTGGCGGGGGGTTAGTGTTAGGTACAGCTTGTGTGGTGGGCTGGTGACGGTGGGCACAGTCCCTCTGTGTGTGTGTGTGTGTGTGTGTGTGGTGTGTGTGTGTGTGTGTGTGTGTGTGTGTGTGTGTGTGTGTGTGTGTGTGAGTGTGTCTGTGTGTGTGTGGTGATTAACCATGTGGGGTGGGGAGAGATAAGGCAATAAGGCACAATGAGACAATCTCCATATGTCTCCCGTATGCTAATCCTACTCCGGCAGCAGGGTGAGGGAAGCCATGCCAGGGCGTCAG
This sequence comes from Panulirus ornatus, assembly GCF_036320965.1. Classification (NCBI taxonomy): domain Eukaryota; kingdom Metazoa; phylum Arthropoda; class Malacostraca; order Decapoda; family Palinuridae; genus Panulirus; species Panulirus ornatus. Next base: position 24,165,281 of record NC_092288.1, on the reverse strand, counting down.
TGAGAGAGGGTGGCAATGGAAAAGCAGAAGGTTGTGTGATGGTGGCTATTGCTGTGACCACACGTCATCTTCCAATGTCTACAAACGGGTCTCAGGTAACCATAGTGAACCTATCCCAGTCTTCGCTCCTAATCTCCATCACTGGCTTCAATGTGATAAGGTCTGGTACACAACTCTGAGGGAATGGTAACAGCCATAGAAAAACTGTGCTTGTTCAAACACACACAGACAGACGTAACGGCCTTAACAAACCTGACAGGCCTTAACGACCCTGGCAGTTACTGAAGTCCAATTACCCCAACATAACTCCACGTTACTTTTGAAAACATTAGTACTAGTAGGTTCACTAACTAGCTAATAAGACATAATAGCCCCAAAGCTAGTTCATCTGATCATAAATAAACCTTACCATATTTTTTCCTAACATTAACTAGGTTTAAGGCCAAATTATGGCAACCAGTTCTAGGCGAGTTGGTGTGACGGTAACTTCTCGAGGTTACAAGAAGAAGTCAGGCGAGGGAGTTGGTTACAATGGATGGACAGAAGCAGGAGATGGGTTGGAGATGGTGGATAGCTAGGGGGTGAAAACTACGAGATAAAACTATAAATGTTTGTAGTACACTGTCAAGGAGATTCAAAAGCTACATGATGGTACATTTCATCGGGAGATGGGACCATATGAGTGTTAACTCTCTCTCCCCTATTCTGTATAAATTGGTAATAAATAAGTAATTATACAGTTTCCGTTAAATAAGAGAAAAATGAGTAGATATAACCTAGATATAAGACGTTGATTATCATTAATTAGTGATGGTTATATTCCATCTACAGTTATCTGGCAAGGATATACCCAAGCTAAAAAGCTTAGAAAGCAAAGCGGAGTTTAGCAGGGGACATATCAAACAGGATCTAAGCAAAGGGAGAAAAGCAAAGAGAGACAGCCAAGCAAGCAAAACAGGGGGAAACAGCCAAGCAAGCAAAACAACGGGAAACACCAAATCAGGCAAGGGGACCAAACAGGCCCCCCCCCCCCACGTCATGGCCTCAGATCTGTCAGCAATATCAAGCGACGGAAATACCACACTGGAAGTAATGTATCCAAATGCAGACGGTCAAGTGGTATTCAAGGATCGAGTCAGGAGGGAGGAAAAAAGGGCAACATACTTGGATTCCACCATCATTTTTCCCCTTTTGAAATCGTCCCTGACAGGGCCATCTCAGATGAAAGGGAAGACAATAGACATAAGGGAGGAAAATATGTTGCAACTAGGATCTATTCAGGCTTCCAGGTATCTATCTATCGACTCCTAAAGGTGGTAAGATGAGATCAAGAGATACAAAAGATGGAGGAAAATTCTACACTTCAGCGAAATAAGGAGAGGAGGAGGTAGCTTAACGGTCAATCCTCGTGTGGTTGATCTTCATACACACAAAAAAACTATGGGAAGCAACAGCCCGTCGCATGCAGTAAGTGTGGTTGATGGATGGTACGACACACGCAGGCAGCTCCAGAAAGCATAGGCCAGAATGATACACCAGTAGACAACATCGCAGTGGACGGCGAGGGATGGTTGAAGACGTGTGGTAGCAGGAAGAGTTAATCATGCGGAAGACTTTGTATTCATTCCAATCTGGCTACAAGAGAAGTGGTCGATAAGCCACTCCAGGTAGGCGATTAGTACCCTATGCTCTGTTGTATGAGGCCACAGTAGCCATGGAACACCAGCTGCTCACAAGTAATGTCATTGGGGACCCGTATAACATCCCCAACATTTGTGAAGTAGCTTTTGAAGCGTTTATAATGTGAGGTGTCGAGGACAGAGTGGAGGATATGGTTACCCCAACATGTCTTGTTATTGTGCGACGGCATGAAGATGCACCGAGACTGAATAGCAAAGACACGAGTGAGAAAGTTGTATTTTGGCACCGTTCAGTTAAAACTAGGTTCCTGCTTCCCCAACCTGTTGCGTTCCACAACACATGACACAGTGAAAGAACGAAATCAGGAGTGACAAGTGGAGGGGAATTAACTTGAAGAATGTAGAGAGAAGTTGTCGTGGGCATGAGAGACCAAGGATGGAAACAGATCAGAGATGAGGAACACAGAAGGTCACAAGAGAGAACCCTGAGGGACACCAGTCTTCATTGGGTAAGAGAGAAAGACTTTGCTCCACCAACGACTACAGCAGGGAAGCTGAAGAAGTGGGACAGACACAGGAAGGAAGTTTAGCAGGTAGAGCCTAATGTCATATCCTGTCAAATACGTTAGATATGTCAAGGACCACAACTGGAGACTCGCAAATGATTGGACTAAAGATGAATTACATAGGAATGAAGATCACTTTGTACCGCAACAGATGCATTAAGCGATCTGAAAGAAGAGAATGAGATTTCAAGTGTCCAGAACTTCAGAGTTGAATTATCAACAATGGTTCCTGCTACGTACACATCACGCCTTCTTGGGCAACAGGATCAAGTAACCTGTGATGACGGGTGAGGTATGATAGTAAACTGGCTGCTGGTGAGGAGCTGTTTGAAATGGTCCTAACGTAAGGTAAACTGGGTCACTGTTGACCGTGAACTCGAGAGTCACTGTGCAGTGTAACAGTGTAATATGAGACCTACCCACTTTGCTACTAATTTGGAGCGATGACGGTGCGAAGTCTCGCTCGGGGCATGACCTGGTGAATGGGGCAACACCCCTGCCCATAACTGGCTAATTGTCGACTTCGATGTGGTCACACGTCTTCGGGTAACCGACGACTTCGATGTCCTCCAGCGTGGAGGCAAAAAATGGTGTAATCTAACAACTGTTTCTCTCTCTATCAAGCGAGTGAGGGTGGGAGGGATTTGCGACTGAAATCAGCCGTTCTCTCTGCCAAGAACCTTGTCTTTGGATGTTCAGCAGTTTAGCAAAATGAACATCTCTGGGACCTGACTTTCACAGCTTCCTGGGTAGTTCGTCTGATGATTACAACGGCTCTTAGTTTACCAGCAGAGGTCCAATGAGCATCAGTATTGAACACCTTTGAGCATTTCCCAACGCGGGTTCATATATGGGATCCCGCATGCCCGCTGGCCAGCCCCCACACACACCTCCCTTGCGAAGAACGAAGCCTCGGTGGACGAACATCACAGAACAGATGATCAGGAGAAACATAAGGTGTTCTCTGCCGCCCAAGATCATGGTGGGACGACGGAGCTTTGATGGGTCATCCTCTCTCTCTCTGTGGCCCTCCAACACTCCCGGAAAGACGTCCCAGACTGAGACAGATTTAGGGCAAGAACAAGCGCGTCCAGGAAGTTGAAGAAAACATATCACGAAGCCAGGAGCGCGTGGAGAAGATCGACCAAAAGGCCGGCGACTGACTGGTCGACACTGGGTCTCCCCGGCAACTGGTGCTGGTGTAGAGAGAACCAGAGTGAGTGAGGGAGGAACTCTTGGTGTAGTATTGTGTGTGGAAGCTGACGAGGCTGTGTGGGAGGGGTGACGAGCGCGCACGCAGGTGGCTCTGTCAACTGGCAATGTTGCGGTGGAGGGAGGGGAGGGAGGGAGGGAGGGAAGGGAGATTTAGCAGTTTATAAACTACTTTAGGATGTGAAACATCTTAAGCTGTGTGATCGTGAACACCTCGGGCGTTGAAGAGGCGTTGAAACGTAGGAAAGACAATGTCTGGATCTATGCAGCACTGGACGAAGTGAAGGCAACGTTGGAGGTATTGGCTGGCAACGCATCTGCTGACGCAGGTGGCCGCGTGCGGGCGAGGCCCGTCTCATTAAGCACATTTCCTCAGCCTCTCTCATCATGGCAGAGGCGCTAGACACCTGGTGAGCTCCGAACTGTTGCTGTGGGTCTGGCGCATCGCTTTCTGGAGCACCAGACTCGGGGAGGAACCTGGTGTTGGGGAAGTCATACCGTCGCTTGCGACCTACTGCCAATGCTTGGTTTGTGGGTCTGTGAGCAGAGGAGGGGTGACTGGTGACCTGGGCGAGGTGTCTGAGGGCAGAGGTGTGACTGGTGACCTGGACGAGGTGGATAAGACCTTGTAGACGCCTGGTGATTACGATGGGCATGGTCGTTTCTGGTAGTTAGCTGGTCCGTGTCAATGACCAGCTCCCTGTAAGCGAGCGGGCTGGATGCCGACCCGTCGATTGCGACACCATATCACCTCGCGAGCAAAGACGCGACACACAATAGTCTACAAACCTAATATCTGAAATAATGGTAAAGTTACACCTCACACAGCGTCATGAACATCTGCCTCTCATCTTTTACCACGTCTCGCCCTTTTTGGCCCCCTAGCACTCACAGGCAAAACCACGACGCCTCTCCAACATCTCGAGGGTTAGGTTCAAGACGTAACCTCCCTCCTCCTCCTCCCTTGATGGAGGGCCCAACCTCACACACTGCGTCGTGACATCTGAAGGACCAGCCCAGCCTGGACGCACACGTCCCTCCGTCATGTAACGCCTTCAGTGACCTTTAGCGATGCAGCGCGTCAACGACTCGGGGTCCATCGAAGTCCTCCAGGCGACCTCCCCCCCGAGTGCTTTTACGGTCTCCTCGTAAGGGCGATGAGTGTGTGTGAGACTCGGGGACTGGTCGACCATCAGTGGTGCTCCCATTGTTGGTCGGGGAAAGACAAGAGTATACCGTTAAGTGGGTTATGCTACTCCCATGTTCTAAATATGAATGACGTCAACTGCGTACGAATGACGTCAACTGCGCTCACAACACGACTAAGCTTTACCCAACAGGTGTGCTCACAACACGACTAAGCTTTACCCAACATGTGCGCTCACAACACGATTAAGCTTTACCCCACATGTGCGCTCACAACACGACTAAGCTTTACCCAACATGTGCGCTCACAACACGACTAAGCTTTACCCAACATGTGCGCTCACAACACGACTAAGCTTTACCCAACAGGTGTGCTCACAACACGACTAAGCTTTACCCAACATGTGCGCTCACAACACGATTAAGCTTTACCCAACATGTGCGCTCACAACACGACAAAGCTTTACCCAATAGGTGCGCTCACAACGGCAAAGCTTTACCCCACAAGTGCTCCGACAACACGCCTAAGCTTTACCCACACGTGCGCTCACAACACGACTAAGCTTTACCCAACAGGTGCGCTCACAACACGACTAAGCTTTACCCCACACGTGCGCTCACAACACGACTAAGCTTTACCCAACAGGTGCGCTCACAACACGACTAAGCTTTACCCAACACGTGCGCTCACAACACGACTAAGCTTTACCCAACAGGTGCGCTCACAACACGACTAAGCTTTACCCACACGTGCGCTCACAACACGACTAAGCTTTACCCAACAGGTGCGCTCACAACACGACTAAGCTTTACCCAACAGGTGCGCTCACAACACGACTAAGCTTTACCCAACAGGTGCGCTCACAACACGACTAAGCTTTACCCAACAGGTGCGCTCACAACACGACTAAGCTTTACCCCACAGGTGCGCTCACAACACGACTAAGCTTTACCCCACAGGGGCGCTCACAACACGACTAAGCTTTACCCAACAAGTGCGCTCACAACACGACTAAGCTTTACCCACACGTGCACTCACAACACGACTAAGCTTTACCCCACAGGGGCGCTCACAACACGACTAAGCTTTACCCACACGTGCGCTCACATCACGACAAAGCTTTACCCAACAAGTGCGCTCACAACACGACTAAGCTTTACCCACACGTGCGCTCACAACACGACTAAGCTTTACCCCACAGGTGCGCTCACAACACGACTAAGCTTTACCCAACATGTGCGCTCACAACACGACTAAGCTTTACCCCACAGGTGCGCTCACAACACGACTAAGCTTTACCCCAAACGTGCGCTCACAACACGACTAAGCTTTACCCCACACGTGCGCTCACAACACGACTAAGCTTTGCACAATGGTCGTACCGGACACTAGCGAACCACATGTTCGGACCACCTCAGTCTGGTCGCATCTAAGTGGACAGAAACCAGCGTCTTGTTGGTCAATAGATGGGGCCTTCAGTCTTACGATAGACACTGATATCCACACGTCTGTATGATAATAAGCTGCAAATATCAGTACATTCAAGATATACACAATTTCTTTTGGTGTCAAAAATGTTTACGCCCAACAGAAAATGGGGTCAGGGCTTTTCTATGGGGGTACAAACAGCCCAATCAATTTCCTTTCCTTCCGTTAAATCCTATATCATCTATCAGTCTGGGGTCATTACGAATGTCTGTATAGAAAAAAAAATATCAGTTTCGGCCACGATATGGGATTTTCACAAGTTTAAACCATTTCGAAAAGTTCTGTACACGTTCGATTCCTTAGAAAAAAAAAGTTCCTATGGCAAGTTCCTAAAGTTTCACTCCGGTAACAACTGGACCTTTTTCACGAGCATGAACAGGACAGGTACCATACGGTGATGACCTTGACCTTAGCTTCCGACCCTTACAGACCACGTCTAAGGCCAGCGTACCATACGCACGGGGACGAGGTCACGCTTTTAAAGGCTTTTAATCATATTCTTCTGACAATGCGTATATTGAGGACCAATGGAATGAACCAAGGGACATAAGGTGGTCAAGGGGGAATGACGGTACGGTATGTGAGGCCTGGATGTGGCGAGGGGGCGCCCTGGTTCCAATTCATTGTACATGAGAGATAGTAAAAGGATGTGAGCATGTAAGGCTATATGCCTAATTCGTCTTTGCCGCGCCTTCTGGAAGGAGGAAAAGTGTGGACGTGTGGAACTCTTGGTTCGATAAGCATACTTGGGATTACGGTAACATCCACTCTTTCTCGGAAACCCCCACATTACAAGAATAGCCAAGTCTGCCTCTTAGAAACTGGGTGTCCTGTTTAGATGTCGAAACTTCTTCTCTTCTGAACATCTGCTCCGTTTATACAAGGGATGGATTCGTCCTTTTAAGTATTGCTCACAGATCTAAGGTGGTTCTAGCTCTGTATCCTTACTTGACAGAGTTGAGTCTAAGCGATCCCACTTATAAACTCTCCCAGGCTAACTTCCAAACTTGACCCCATTACCTTGCGTCACAATGTTGGTTCACTTTCCCTCTTCTGTAGGTATTACTTTGTTTTTTGATCCCGAGAGCTGGCTGCTTGTGTGCCCCCCACCACTAGCTAGACCACACAATACTGGGCAAGCAGCTGCGTCACATGATTACTATGAGGTATTTGGCAACTCAAGGGTGGGCCGTTTTGATAACTGTTTCTTTCCTCACACCTGGACGCTTAGGAAATCTCTACCCTATCATGCCTTTTCCAGTAACCATGGCCTGACCCATCGTAAAAGACAGGCTTTTCACTTTCTACAATATTCATAAACACTTTCCTTTGTTCCTTTTTCACGTTCACAATCCTCGCTTTACCTCAATTAAGATCCGGCCTTGATGTGGACATCTGTCCATGGCTGGAGCCTCCACGGTAATATATACTAAACACTGACGACGGTTTAAGGACTTCGTTACAGAAAATTGTGAGGATCTTTTAGAGGTTATATTCCTCAATGATGAAACGCTGTTCGGTTCATCCGGTGACGGTGGCAGCCGACAACAGCCTTAGTGAGTGAGGAAGGAGAGACATCATCACATGATCACAATGTGGGCTGGTGGGGTACGCCACAGTCGCCGGGGACGCAGTCAACTTCTGGGAACTTAAGTGTCAACTGACTTTTTCCAACCCCCCCTCCTCCTCCTCCCCCCCTTCAGAATGAAGGCATTTAAATGCAATTCGACAAATAATAACTTCAGAAGGCATTTTTTTGGCCACCAAGGCAACCAGACCTTCCAACCTCCTGACTATCAGCTGTGGTTTGCAATGAAAGGCACAGTTTACAAAGGACATTTTTTTTTCTAGTTTTGGATGTAGTAGCGCCGGGAATGAATGAAGGACGGCCTCGTTCATACACATCCGATCTCTGGCTACCAGTATACCGCCGCAGGAGCTTCCTAGCCACAACCTAAACCCACACATCACTTCATGGTTTATCCTCATGCCTTCAGCTCCCCAGGTTCGATCCACTGACAGCACGCTGCCTCACACCTCTCCTCCCTACATAACATATCAATTCCAATTCATTCTGTGTAACACAGGCCTCTTGTCCTCCTGAAAGTTCTGGCCCCGATACCCCACAGCACCCTTCATTTCATCCTTCTATCTTGCTCTCTCCCGCTCCTCCATGCTACTCCCACTTCTGACACAAATCTTCCTCGTCAGTATTTCTCCACTCCTCCTCCCGATACACGTACACAACTTCAGCACACCCTGGTCTGCTCTCTCAATCAGTCGACACCTTTTCTTTTACGTTACCTGAGATGGCACTGGCAACTGAATGTCCTCATTAAGGCCAACTTATTAACGCTACATAATCATATATATATATATATATATATATATATATATATATATATATATATATATATATATATATATATATATATATATAATTCCCTAAGCTAGGTACCCATTCCATCCATCATCCCCTAAGGAACGATGAACACCTAGGTTGACTGTGTACCTAATAGGGAACCTGGTAGGTTCGCGCACTACACCCGTCTCCCACACTCACACCCTCTCTCTCTCTCTCTCTCTCTCTCTCTCTCTCTCTCTCTCTCTCTCTCTCTCTCTCTCTCTCTCTCTCACCAACAGCAACCCACCTCACGCCATCTTCCAGCACAATCAGCCTCGTTCTTCCTCTTGTGCGCAGGGCCTAACCACGCCACACAACCAGGGTTACTGTACGTTCACACGTACGCATACACGAATTTTGAAAGAGGACACTGACCTTACCCTTTCGTCACACGCTTACGAACGGACCCTGGATCAAAGGCACCCCCCCCCCACCCAAAACCCCCAGCCGCATATCTACCCTGTGGTTCACTCGCTGTCACATCCACTGCGAGGTTTAGCTCCCGAGTGTACCCCACTTCCCCCAGGTCCAGCTAGTTCAAACATAAGGCATTTTCTCTCATCTCGCTCCTCCATCCTCATGGCCTTTTCGTTTTCTGTTTTGAATTTTCACTCCTCTTTTCCCCCTTTCACACACTCTCCCAGTCTCTATAGCCAGCTTCTGGAGTTTCATTCTCAAGTTTGCCACCAGACCCACGTCATCTGCAAACAGCAACTGACAGACCACATGTGCCTCCTCCCTTAGCGTTCGACACAATTGGTGGTTCCTATAAGACCCTCGCTTTACCCCCCCCCCCCCCCCCCAGCCTAATGAAATGAGCAGTAACAGCAACATTGCACATCCTTGACGTAGACAAGGCCTTCACCAGGAACCACTCATCCTCATCCCTTCCGACTAGGCCTTCACCTGGAACCACTCATCCTCCTCCCTTCCGACTAGGCCTTCACCTGGAACCACTCATCCTCCTCCCTTCCAACTAGGCCTTCACCTGGAACCACTCATCCTCCTCCCTTCCGACTAGCACACGTGCCTTCCTACTAGCAAGAGAAAACCCCTTCTCAGTCCAATTGGTTACGCTCCCACCTCTCTATATACTCATTCTCTCAACAACAACAACAACACACACACACACACACACACACGGAAAGCAAAAATGGGTATGTTTGAAGGAATAGTAGTTCCAACAATGTTGTATGGTTGCGAGGCGTGGGCTATGGATAGAGTTGTGCGCAGGAGGATGGATGTGCTGGAAATGAGATGTCTGAGGATAATGTGTGGTGTGAGGTGGTTTGATCGAGTAAGTAACGTAAGGGTAAGAGAGATGTGTGGAAATAAAAAGAGCGTGGTTGAGAGAGCAGAAGAGGGTGTTTTGAAATGGTTTGGGCACATGGAGAGAATGAGTGAGGAAAGATTGACCAAGAGGATATATGTGTCGGAGGTGGAGGGAACGAGGAGAAGAGGGAGACCAAATTGGAGGTGGAAAGATGGAGTGAAAAAGATTTTGTGTGATCGGGGCCTGAACATGCAGGAGGGTGAAAGGAGGGCAAGGAATAGAGTGAATTGGAGCGATGTGGTATACAGGGGTTGACGTGCTGTCAGTGGATTGAATCAAGGCATGTGAAGCGTCCGGGGTAAACCATGGAAAGCTGTGTAGGTATGTATATTTGTGTGTGTGGACGTGTGTATGTACATGTGTATGGGGGGGGTTGGGCCATTTCTTTCGTCTGTTTCCTTGCGCTACCTCGCAAACGCGGGAGACAGCGACAAAGTATAAAAAAAAAAAAAAAAAAAAAAAAAATATATATATATATATATATATATATTATCCCTGGGGATAGGGGAGAAAGAATACTTGCCACGTATTCCCTGCGTGTCGCAGAAGGCGACTAAAAGGGGAGGGAGCGGGGGGCTGGAAATCCTCCCCTCTCGTTTTTTTTTTTTTTTCTAATTTTCCAAAAGAAGGAACAGAGAAGGGGGCCAGGTGAGGATATTCCCTCAGAGGCCCAGTCCTCTGTTTTTAACCCTACCTCGCTAACGCGGGAAATGGCGAATAGTATGAAAGAAAGAAAGATATATATAATGAATTATGTGTGTAGTGTAGTGTGCGGGCCTGGGCCAGTAAGGACTGTGTGTGTACATAGACCCGGGTCCTCAAACATACCAGTTCAAGTCGTTCCTGAGTGACGACGTGACAATATGGCAGTATCTGGCAACCTCACCTCACCCAGCCAGCCAGACCCCCGGCGCGCGCGCAGCTCCTCGTGACGTCACGCGCGTCGCGTGACGTCACGTCGTTTCCGTTAGCCGCGCTGAGGTAGAAGCGTCCAGAACAAACCCCCCGTTATCGCTGGCTGGACCACAGGTTATCTTCGCTACGTTAATTTCTGTAGACGTGGTAACCTGTAGTGCGCCGGATGTGAGAGAGAGAGAGAGAGAGAGAGAGAGAGAGAGAGAGAGAGAGAGAGAGAGAGAGACGGAGAGAGAGAGAGAGAGAGCCATCTGGGACGAAGGAGTGAAACTTGATAGCCGATGAAGTGGTGGCTCGGCTCTACCGCAGCCCCCTCCCCCCCCCCCCCGGGCTGGGTTACTAGTAATGGTGGTAACGCGTTACCAACCCCCCCCCCCCCCCAGTGGGTGGGTGGCTGCCTGCCTAACCACCTGAGAGAGAGAGAGAGAGAGAGAGAGAGAGAGAGAGAGAGAGAGAGAGAGAGAGAGAGAGAGAGAGAGAGAGAGAGAAATATCAAGGTTGGAAGATTAAAAAAAGACGAAAAAACAAACAAAAACAAACAAAGGCAACAGAAAACGAGATGCGTCGCTTACAGTAAAACGCCAAAGGTTAACGAAGCGAGACGAAGCCATGAAATACACAACGAAATTACGAACGTGGCGTGACGTCATCTCCTGGTGTGGGGGGGTAGGGGAGGAGGTGGAGGTAAACAATGCGTAGGGCGTAATTCGGGCATACGCCACAGATGGCGCTATACCAACACCACGCACACACACACAAAGAAAACGTCAAGTTTCATACTCTAGACCTTACTCTGTCCAGGTCTGGATGACTTCCGTTTTCTTTCCCTCGTTTATCTGTTTCTCCTCCCCTCCCTCCCTCCGTTTTCTTCCGTTCATCCGGGAAGGAAGGGTAGGGGGGGGGTGGCATATTTCGTGGGGGGGGGGGGTGACATTCCTTGATACAGACAGCCTTCCGGAAGTGGCTGGGGGGGGAGGGGGGGAGCTGGGGGGGGAAGTTGCGTCACGTCCCCCACACAAACAGCTGTGGGTGTGGGTGGGTTACTTGCTGTCCTCATATATATATATATATATATATATATATATATATATATATATATATATATATATATATATATATATATATATATTCTTAAGAGTCCACGGGGGAAATGAAACACGATAAGTTGCCAAGTGCACTTTCGTGTCATAATCACATCATCAGGGGAGACACAAGAGAGAAATATAACAGTCAGTTGATATACATCGAAGAGACGAAGCCAGGACGCCATTTGGTAAACATGTGATTGTCCAAAACATACAACGAGCGTTCATAAACTTATCATTTTACAAATTTTATCAACAATAAAGTTATCTAATTTGTACAGACCATCACTAATATTAAGATTATAATTCCTTGTGTATTTAATAATAGAAGATTCAATGATATATCTCAGTTAAGAACTGGGATGGCGTTACTCCAGTCAATACAATGATCATAGTTTTTAACATGATTAAACAAGGCATTTGATTCTTGTCCCGTTCTTATACTATATTTATGTTGCTTAAGTCTAACAGAAAGATCCTTACCAGTCTGACCAACATAAAACTTATCACAATTCTCTACATGGCACTTTATAGATGCATCCAGGAGAATTTTCTGGTGACTTCCTGATTAAGATATTCATTACAGTATCATTGTTGCTGAAGGCAACATTTACATTACAGGATTTAAGCAACATGGGAAGTAAAGTAACATTATTATTAAAAGGGAGAACTAAAAGATTCTTGGTGTCAATGGGAGGTTTGGGCTCAACATTATAAAATGATTTCTTTGCTAACTTGAGGGATTTATCAATGAAAGATCTAGGGTACTTTAACTTAGATCCAATAGAATATATCTTCTCAAACTCATCATCAATAAACTCTGGACTGCAAATACGTAATGCTCTAAGGAACATAGATTGAAATGATGATAATTTAACTCTGTCATGTTGAGATGAGTAATAATGGATATATGAGCATACATTGGTGGGTTTTCTGTATATGCTAAACTTAAACTTGTTTCCTTGCCTATGGATCATGCAATCTTAAAATGGTAACATACCATTATTTTAATTTTCTACAGTAAATTTGATTGAAGGTACTAAATTGTTAAGTAAGGCGAGAAATATTTGTAAATTTTCATTCGTTGGCCATCTACATACCTAAACCAAATTGCATTAGAAGGTAAGATATCCTTTAGTAATTTTGTTTCAAAAAATTGCGTATAAATATTACATAGTACAGGTGAAAGAGGGTTACCCATTGCCATACCAAATTTCTGAGCATAATAATCTCCATTAAATTGAAATACACAGTCTTTTATACACAATTTTATCAGTTCAATGAAATTAGACTTTGAAACAGGTAAATGAATATCATCCAAGACATTAAATAAATATTCTAAAAGGTCATCAACTGGAACTTTTGATCATTACATTGACTGAAGTAATCTTAATATTAGTGATGGTCTATACAAATTGGATAACTTTATTGTTGATAGAATTTGTAAACAATTCACCTTCTTGTCCATATAAATTTATGAACACTCGTTGTCTGTCTTGGACAATCGCATGTTTATCAAATGGCGTCCTGGCTTCGTCTCTTCGATGTATATCAACTGACTGTTATATTTCTCTCTTGTGTCTCCCCTGATGATGTGATTATCACACGAAAGTGCACTTGGGAACTTATCGTGTCTGATTTTCCCCGTGGACTCATAGGAATATATATATATATATATATATATATATATATATATATATATATATATATATATATATATATATAGTCATCACTACATTTCTTCCCACCAATGACATAGGCTTGGGTTCGAGTTCCAGATAAGGCAATCGGCTCACAGTCAACCTAGCTGTTCATCCCTTGCGGTTAGTCGAGAAACGGATGCCTTAGGGTAAAACTGGGCAGTGTTCTATCTCTCAACCCATTTCCAATCTACTGGAGGGAGAAGGGTGGGGGAGGGGGGTCGGGGGGACGTTGGGGGGGGGGGGGGTTGCTTACAGCCCCCACAGTTCCCCTCCCACACATCCTTAACCCAGACGCCCCGTGCGGTAAGGGGGTGAACACGGCCGCCCACACTTATGTAAAGCACTTCTCACTTTACGCAGTTAAGTTGACGCGTTAAGTGGCAGCAACGCCTCAGTCCACACCAGCTCTGAGCCAACCCCCCCCCCTCTATCACCTCCAGGGACATCCCCGTCCCTCACCCACTCCCCCATACCTTCCTATCCAACCCCCACTATCCCTAGTCACCCATCCATGCTACTGTGGCAAATGTCTCTGCACAAAGTGGACAACCACACCACGTCTTCTCGTCTCATTCCATCTCCACCTTCATATCTCCGACCAGGTGATATGCACATGATCCATTTCTATTGCCTCTCTCTCTCTCTCTCTCTCTCTCTCTCTCTCTCTATATATATATATATATATATATATATATATATATATATATATATATATATATATATATATATATATATTCCTGTTTTGTCTTGACCTTCCAGTTAAAACTTGGTTTAACATGTATGCATCCGGGGTTCGCATCCATACATATATATATATATATATATATATATATATATATATATATATATATATATATATATATATATATATATATATCCCTGGGGATAGTGGAGAAAGAATACTTCCCACGCATTCCTCACGTGTCGTAGAAGGCGACTAAAGGGAACGGGAGCGGGGGGGATAGAAACCCTCCCCTCCTTGTATTTTAACTTTCTAAAAGAGGAAACAGAAGAAAGACTCATGCGGGGAGTGCTCATCTTCCTCGAAGGCTCACATTGGGGTGTCTAAATGTGTGTGGATGTAACCAAGATGAGAAAAAAGGAGAGATAGGTAGTATGTTTGAGGAAAGGAACCTGGATGTTTTGGCTCTGAGTGAAACGAAGCTCAAGGGTAAAGGGGAAGAGTGGTTTGGGAATGTCTTGGGAGTAAAGTCAGTAGGTGGTGAGAGGACAAGAGCAAGGGAAGGAGTAGCAATACTCCTGAAACAGGAGTTGTGGGAGTATGTGATAGACTGTACGAAAGTAAATTCTCGATTAATATGGGTAAAACTGAAAGTTGATGGAGAGAGATGGGTGATTATTGGTGCATATGCACCTGGGCATGAGAAGAAAGATCATGAGAGGCAAGTGTTTTGGGAGCAGCTGAATGAGTGTGTTAGTAGTTTTGATGCAAGAGACCGGGTTATAGTGATGGGTGATTTGAATGCAAAGGTGAGTAATGTGGCAGTTGAGGGAATAATTGGAGAGAGATACATAAGTATACGTATGTAAGTAGGAGAGATGGCCAGAGAGCGTTATTGGATTACGTGTTAATTGATAGGCGCGCGAAAGAGAGACTTTTGGATGTTAATGTGCTGAGAGGTGCAACTGGAAGGATGTCTGATCATTATCTTGTGGAGGCGAAGGTGAAGATTTGTAGAGGTTTTCAGAAAAGAAGAGAGAATGTTGGGGTGAAGAGAGTGGTGAGGGTAAGTGAGCTTGGGAAGGAGACTTGTGTGAGGAAGTACTAGGAGAGACTGAATGCAGAATGGAAAAAGGTGAGAACAAAGGAGGTAAGGGGAGTGGGGGAGGAATGGGATGTATTTAGGGAAGCAGTGATGGCTTGCGCAAAAGATGCTTGTGGCATGAGAAGCGTGGGAGGTGGGCAGATTAGAAAGGGTAGTGAGTGGTGGGATGAAGAAGTAAGATTATTAGTGAAAGAGAAGAGAGGCATTTGGGCGATTTTTGCAGGGAAATAGTGCAAATGACTGGGAGATGTATAAAAGAAAGAGGCAGGAGGTCAAGAGAAAGGTGCAAGATGTGAAAAAGAGGGCAAATGAGAGTTGGGGTGAGAGAGGATCATTAAATTTTAGGGAGAATAAAAAGATGTTTTGGAAGGAGGTAAATAAAGTGCGTAAGACAAGGGAACAAATGGGAACATCAGTGAAGGGGGCTAATGGTGAGGTAATAACAAGTAGTGGTGATGTAGAAGGAGATGGAGTGAGTATTTTGAAGGTTTGCTGAATGTGTTTGATGATAGAGTGGCAGATATAGGGTGTTTTAGTCGAGGTGGTGTGCGAAGTGAGAGGGTTCGGGAGAATGATTTGGTAAACAGAGAAGAGGTAGTGAAAGCTTTGCGGAAGATGAAAGCCAGCAAGGCGACGGGTTTGGATGGTACTGCAGCGGAATTTATTAAAAAACGGGGTGACTGTGTTGTTGACTGGTTGGTAAGGTTATTATATGTATGTATGGCTCATGGTGAAGAGAGATGTGTGGTAATAAAAAGAGTGTAGTTGAGAGAGCAGAAGAGGGTGTCTTGAAATGGTATGGTCACATGGAGAGAATGAGTGAGGAAAGATTGACCAAGAGGATATATGTGTCAGAGGTGGAGGGAACGAGGAGAAGTGGGAGACCAAATTGGAGGTGGAAACATGGAGTGAAAAAGATTTTCAGCGATCGGGGCCTGAACATGCAGGAGGGTGAAAGGCGTGCAGGGAATAGAGTGAATTGGAACGATGTGGTATACCGGGGTCGACTTGCTGTCAATAGATAGAACCAGGGCATGTGGAGCATCTGGGTAAACCATGGAATGCTTTTTGGGGCCTGGATGTGGAAAGGGAGCTGTGGTTTCGGTGCATTATCACATGACAGCTAGAGACTGAGTGTGAACGAATGTGGCCTTTGATGTCTTTTCCTAGCGCTACCTGGAGCGCATGCGGGGAGAAGGGGTTATCATTTCATTTCAAAACTCTTGCATTCACCTCCCTAACAACCCCATCCATAAACAAATTAAACAACCATGAAGACATCACACACCCCTGCCGCAAACCTACATTCAATGAGAACCAATCACTCTCCTCTCTTCCTACACGTACACATGCCTTACATCCTCGATAGAAACTTTTCACTGCTTCTAACAACTTGCCTCACACACCATATATTCTTAATACCTTCCACAGAGCATCTCTATCAACTCTATCATATGCCTTCTCCAGATCCATAAATGCTACATACAAATCCATTTGCTTTTCTAAGTATTTCTCACATACATTCTTCAAAGCAAACACCTGATCCACACATCCTCTACCACTTCTGAAACCACACTGCTCTTCCCCAATCTGATGCTCTGTACATGCCTTCACCCTCTCAATCAATACCCTCCCATATAATTTACCAGGAATACTCAACAAACTTATACCTCTGTAATTTGAGCACTCACTCTTATCCCCTTTGCCTTTGTACAATGGCACTATGCACGCATTCCGCCAATCCTCAGGCACCTCACCATGAGTCATACATACATTAAATATCCTTACCAACCAGTCAACAACACAGATATATATATATATATATATATATATATATATATATATATATATATATATATATATATATATATATATATTTTTTTTTTTTTTTTTCATACTATTCGCCATTTCCCGCGATAGCGAGGTAGCGTTAAGAACAGAGGACTGGGCCTTTGAGGGAATATCCTCACCTGGCCCCCTTCTCTGTTCCTTCTTTGGAAAAATTAAAAAAAAAAAAAAGAGAGGGGAGGATTTCCAGCCCCCCGCTCCCTTCCCTTTTAGTAGCCTTCTACGACACGCAGGGAATACGTGGGAAGTATTCTTTCTCCCCTATCCCCAGGGATAATATATATATATATATATATATATATATATATATATATATATATATATATATATATATATATACAGTCATCAAATCGCTTGGAGTGGAAGGCTTGAAAGATCAGCATTGTATACAGCAGGGGGGGGGGGGGGCTGGTCTCCCTTTCCCCATATTACCATGTCCCATTCTGGTCACCAAACCTGATGAAAAAACAAAAAAAAAAAAAAAAAAGAAAAACGAACGAATTCAAAGAAGTGCACCCAAACTGACAACCCCCGCCCCGCTTCCCCCTGACTCACTCAAGATATAAGTACAGTAAAGCATGAGATAGACAGACCCATTCAAAATATGTCGAAATTTCTCCTCACTAGGTATGGGGACTGGCACATGACCAGCAAAGGTGGTATGGAGATGTTAAAATATTGGCAATTTGGACAAAAAGTTTTGACAAGCGTAGGACACTTATCTTAAGTCACCTATAAGTGTTGTAAATACGGCAGAGACAACTATTTCACTGGCGATTGTTATGAATGTGATCAATTGAGTCTGATAAAGTAATATTTTCACAGTCTAGCCCGTGTTAGCTCCTTGAGACACTGGCAGGAGGAGGGACTTTCCGTTCAAACTTTCCTATAAAACACCATTGCCACCATCCCTGTTTGGGCGAGGTGGGTGTGTGGGGGAGATGTCTTCTGCGTTTTCTTTCCTGTTTCATCGACAATTGAGGATACACAGACGATAGTTTCGTCATGGACCATCAGGTCTTCCTGCCACCTGTCCTTCCCTATACATTACTCAAGGGTCGTACCGTCGTGGTCAAGGGTCGTACCGTCGTGCTCAAGGGTCGTACCATCGTGCTAAAGGGTCGTACCGTCGTGCTAAAGGGTCGTACCGTCGTGCTCAAGGGTCGTACCGTCGTGCTCAAGGGTCGTACCATCGTGCTCAAGGGTCGTACCATCGTGCTCAAGGGTCGTACCGTCGTGCTGAAGGATCGTACCATCGTGCTCAAGGGTCGTACCATCGTGCTCAAGGGTCGTACCGTCGTGCTCAAGGGTCGTACCATCGTGCTCAAGGGTCGTACCGTCGTGCTAAAGGGTCGTACCGTCGTGCTCAACGGTCATACCGTCGTGCTCAAGGATCGTACCGTCGAGCTCAAGGATCGTACCGTCGCGCTCAAGGATCGTACCGTCGAGCTCAAGGGTCGTACCGTCGCGCTCAAGGATCGTACCAACGTGCTCAAGGATCGTACCGTCGTGCTCAAGGGTCGAACCGTCGTGCTGAAGGATCGTACCATCGTGCTCAAGGGTCGTACCATCGTGCTCAAGGGTCGTACCGTCGTGCTCAAGGGTCGTACCATCGTGCTCAAGGGTCGTACCGTCGTGCTAAAGGGTCGTACCGTCGTGCTCAACGGTCATACCGTCGTGCTCAAGGATCGTACCGTCGAGCTCAAGGATCGTACCGTCGCGCTCAAGGATCGTACCGTCGAGCTCAAGGGTCGTACCGTCGCGCTCAAGGATCGTACCGTCGTGCTCAAGGGTCGAACCGTCGTGCTCAAGGGTCATACCGTCGTGCTCAAGGGTCGAACCGTCGTGCTCAAGGGTCGAACCGACGTGCTCAAGGGTCGAACCGACGTGCTCAAGGGTCGTACCATCGTGCTCAAGGGCCGTACCATCTTCCAAGGTGAACTAATTGCCTCGTGGGGATCGAACACCAGACCCCCACCATGCTCTCTACCTTCCCATGCAAGTCAGCTGTGAACTACCGCGTGAGCTAACCAGTCATGCATTAGCCCAGGGAAGGGCAGACGACCATACAAGAAGAGACATGCAGTGTATGCATGCGAAGCTAAGGTACATGGCGAGACAAGCAAGCGGTCATGCAAGGCATACATCCTTCCATTTATAATCGCTCTACATCCCTGGGTCATTTATCATTCCCATAATGATAATTTTTGACGATAAACAGGAGAAATAACCAGGGCGCCTGCCTTACCTGACGTAATGGTCCAGGGATGAACCACTTGGTCGTCGGCGGACGCAACAGTAGCACCCAGGAGCAGCGCCGCCAACAGTGGCGCCCACAGGCACAAGGGCGAGGTAGCGAGGTTCCCATACATCATCGACGCCCTTAGGAGAAGCCCTTGCGGACGCCCTTCCCTCTACCACGACTGGCCAATCAAAGGTATATTGACCAGACACTTCACCAGGGTAAGATCAATCCTCTTTCTTTTTTTCCAACTATTTAATCACCTGTTACAACCTCTTCCAATCCACGCACGACTAAAATATATATCTATCTTTATCTAAACACTTTCAGAAGGCGAGATAATGGAGAAATGACGAGAGATAATGTGGTGTAAAGCGTGGGGGGGGGGGGGGGGAGGTGGAGGAGGAGGAGGAGTGGAGGCTGAGCGGAGCGCGTAGGTGTTGCCACACTGGCTGTCGGCAACACACTGCCCTCCTCAGCCACTTACCCTGGGGGAGTACGTGGTGGTGGGGGGGAGGAGGACCCCCCCCATCCACCACCTTACGTCAACCTTCACTAAAACAACGAAATAAGGAAATGTATGATGGCTATTACGTGTATATGGTCACACACACAACACACGCCACCGGATATGTTTTCCACATACATGTATGGTTGCGCATTTTGACGGAAATCATTTATATATATCTATTCATTTTTTTTTTCATACGATTCGCCATTTCCCGCATTTGCGAGGTAGCGTTAAGAACAGAGGACTGGGCCTTAGAGGGAAAATCCTCACCTGGCCCCCTTCTCTGTTCCTTCTTTTGGAAAATTAAAAAAAAAACGAGAGGGGAGGATTTCCAGCCACCCGCTCCCTCCCCTTTTAGTCGCCTTCTACGACACGCAGGGAATACGTGGGAAGTATTCTTTCTCCCCTATCCCCAGGGATAATATTTATTCATATATATATTTATTATACTTTGTCGCTGTCTCCCGCGCTAGCGACGTAGCGCAAGGAAACAGACGAAAGAATGGCCCAACCCGCCCACATACACATGTATATACATACACGTCCACACACACACACATATGCATACTTATACATCTCAACGTATACATATATATACACACAGACATATACATATATACACATGTACATAATTCATAGTCTGCCCTTATTCATTCCCATCGCCACCCCGCCACATAATAAATAAATAAACAAATAAATAAATAAATAAATATATGAATATATATAATTTTTTTTTCTTTATACATATTCGCCATTTCCCGCGGTAGCGAGGTAGCGTTAAGAGCACAGGACTGAACCTTGGAGGTAATATTCTCACATGGAGAGAATGAGTGAGGAAAGATTGACCAAGAGGATATATGTGTCAGAGGTGGAGGGAACGAGGAGAAGTGGGAGACCAAATTGGAAGTGGAAAGATGGAGTGAAAAGGATTCTAAGTGATCGGTGCCTGAACATGCAGGAGGGTGAAAGGCGTGAAAGGAATAGAGTGAATTGGAACGATGTGGTATACCGGGGTCGACGCGCTGTCAATGGATTGAACCAGGGCATGTGAAGCGTCTGGGGTAAACCATGGAAAGTTTTGCGGGGCCTGGATGTGGAAAGTGAGCTGTTTTCGGTGCATTACACATGACAGCTAGAGACTGAGTGTGAACGAATGGTGCCTTTGTGTCTTTTCCTCGTGGGTGAAGGCAGCAAGTATGAACATGTACATTTGTATATATATATATATATATATGTATGTATGTATACGTTGAAATGTATAGGTATGTATATGTGCGTGTGTGCCTAGGCGTTCATGTATACACATGTGTATGGGTTGGGCCATTCTTTCGTCTGTTTCTTTGCGCTAACTCGCTAACGCGGGAGACGGCAATTAAGTATAAAAAAAAAAATCATATATATATATATATATATATATATATATATATATATATTTTTTTTTTTTTTTTTTTTTTTTTTTTTTATACTTTGTCGCTGTCTCCCGCGTTTGCGAGGTAGCGCAAGGAAACAGACGAAAGAAATGGCCCCACCCCCCCCCCCCCCATACACATGTACATACACACGTCCACACACGCAAATATACATACCTACACAGCTTTCCATGGTTTACCCCAGACGCTTCACATGCCTTGATTCACTCCACTGACAGCACGTCAACCCCTGTATACCACATCGCTCCAATTCACTCTATTCCTTGCCCTCCTTACACCCTCCTGCATGTTCAGGCCCCGATCACACAAAATCTTTTTCACTCCATATATATACATAGGGACGTAACATAAGGACTGATCGCTTCCACTGATCACCACAGAACACATATTTACATATATTTACATATTATTATCCCACTTCAATCCCATGAGAAAATATACAAAATAATTGTATGTGTAAATTCACACACTCGTATACGAGGCAGTTTCCTGTCAGCTATGTTATGGAATATATAAATTATTGATAATTCATAAATGGTCGCGCCCAAATTTATGTTATGGAATATAATAATTATTGATAATTTATATATGGTCACGCCCATGTCTTATAATTCACGTATACAATTAACAGTGGGAGATCTTGGCCAATATTAATGACTTCCTTCAATATCTAATAATTAATAAGCAAATAAGGAGTTTCTCAAGCTTTTCATTACTGTCGTAGGAGAGTATATATATATATATATATATATATATATATATATATATATATATATATATATATATATATATATATATTCGAGCAGGATCCTTGGTCTATTACAAGCATGACAAAATATTTCTACTTGTCCAAGTCATGTGTACCTCCTGTCGTAACGCTGTGCTCTAACACATCACGACTGTAACGCCCTGGCGTGTGTGTGTTACATATAAAACTTGCGTTACAGACAGACAGGATCATGGAAGGGTATGACCTTCCCCTTCCCAGTCCAGCCAGGCACTGACCAAGCGCCATCTTCCGAGGCATCGAGTCATGACCAACATGTCGCACACGAGGGAGAGCAACGCGCCTGCTTGTGGTGTTGAATGACGTCTGGCCTCGTCGTCTTGCTCTCGTGTCTTTAAGTGGAATTCGATCGTACATCTCATGGCGGGGAATGACCTTAAATCAGCCAGCGGCTGGGAAGATATAGCGTGAGGAGTTTTCGTACGGCAGGCAGCGGGGAGGCACCTCCAGGCAACATGGCGGACAGGAAACGCTGACACAAACATTTTTTTTTTTTATTTTTTTTAGAAAAACGGAAACAGACGGCGTTGACGCACGCCTACGAACTAGACAAACACGAAACTTAATTTTTGAGGACATTATCACGTGATATTAGCGACGTCTACGTCACAGGAGACGCAGAGACTCGCTAAAATAAGTAGCGTATTTACCTAACGTAACTTTGGGGTTATTACAACCTGCACTTTAACGCCATAATTACGAAATAAATAAATAAATAGATAAATAAAATGTGTATAACGGGGAAAAGGAATTATCATCATTATCATGAGACTTGTATAATGATTAAGACGAGTTTGTGTACATGAACTAGGCGTAACCCATGTGGCCAACACCAGGGTTGGTTACAACCCGTGTGGCCAACACCAGGGTTGGTTACAACCCATGTGGCCAACACCAGGGTTGGTTACAACCCGTGTGGCCAACACCAGGGTTGGTTACAACCCGTGTGGCCAACACCAGGGTTGGTTACAACCCGTGTGGCCAACACCAGGGTTGGTTACAACCCGTGTGGCCAACACCAGGGTTGGTTACAACCCGTGTGGCCAACACCAGGGTTGGTTACAACCCGTGTGGCCAACACCAGGGTTGGTTACAACCCGTGTGGCCAACACCAGGGTTGGTTACAACCAGTGTGGCCAACACCAGGGTTGGTTACAACCCATGTGGCCAACACCAGGGTTGGTTACAACCCGTGTGGCCAACACCAGGGTTGGTTACAACCCGTGTGGCCAACACCAGGGTTGGTTATAACCCATGTGGCCAACACCTGGGTTGGTTACAACCCGTGTGGCCAACACCAGGGTTGGTTACAACCCGTGTGGCCATTATGAATGGCATTAACACGTAATGGGGACCTGGCCACGGGGAAAAGTGGGTGAAAACAGGTACAAAGACGTCCATATATTGCTCAGTTGGCGTATAATAACTGGCGTATAATAACTGGCGTATAATAACTGGCGTATAATAACTGGATATGATAACTGGCGTATAATAACTGGCGTATAATAACTGGCGTATAATAACTGGCGTATAATAACTGGCGTATAATAACTGGCGTATAATAACTGGCGTATAATAACTGGCATATAATAACTGGCGTATAATAACTGGCGTATAATAACTGGATATGATAACTGGATATGATAAATGACATTTGAAACCACCCATTTCAAGGGGGGGGGGGGGGGGGGGACTGGTGCTCCAGGGCGCCATTCCAACCATCACACACACACACACACACACATACACACACACACACACACACACACACACACATACACACACACACACACACACACACACACACATACACACACACACACACACACACACACATACACACACACACACACACACACACACACACACACACACACAGACACACACACACACACACACACACACACACACACACACACACACATACACACACACACACACACACACACACATACACACACACACACATACACACACACACACACACACACACATACACACACACACACACACACACACACACACACACATACACACACACACACACACACACACACACACACACACACACACACACACACACACACACACACACACACACACACACACACACACACACACACACACACACACACACACACACACACACACACACACACACACACACACACACACACACACACACACACACACACACACACACACACACAGCTGCATCTACAAAGAAAATAATACATATTACGAAGCTGGGGTGGGGTGGGGGGATATATATATATATATATATATATATATATATATATATATATATATATATATATATATATATATATATATATATATATTTTATACTTTGTCGCTGTCTCCCGCGTTTGCGAGGTAGCGCAAGGAAACAGACGAAAGAAATGGCCCAACACACCCCCATACACATGTATATACATACGTCCACACACGCAAATATACATACCTACACAGCTTTCCATGGTTTACCCCAGACGCTTCATATGCCTTGATTCAATCCACTGACAGCACGTCAACCCCGGTATACCACATCGCTCCAATTCACTCTATTCCTTGCCCTCCTTTCACCCTCCTGCATGTTCAGGCCCCGATCACACAAAATCTTTTTCACTCCATCTTTCCACCTCCAATTTGGTCTCCCTCTTCTCTCGTCCCTCCACCTCCGACACATATATCCTCTTGGTCAATCTTTCCTCACTCATCCTCTCCATGTGCCCAAACCACTTCAAAACACCCTCTTCTGCTCTCTCAACCACGCTCTTTTTATTTCCACACATCTCTCTTACCCTTACGTTACTCACTCGATCAAACCACCTCACACCACACATTGTCCTCAAACATCTCATTTCCAGCACATCCATCCTCCTGCGCACAACTCTATCCATAGCCCACGCCTCGCAACCATACAACATTGTTGGAACCACTATTCCTTCAAACATACCCATTTTTGCTTTCCGAGATAATGTTCTCGACTTCCACACATTCTTCAAGGCTCCCAGGATTTTCGCCCCCTCCCCCACCCTATGATCCACTTCCGCTTCCATGTTTCCATCCGCTGCCAGATCCACTCCCAGATATCTAAAACACTTTACTTCCTCCAGTTTTTCTCCATTCAAACTTACCTCCCAATTGACTTGACCCTCAACCCTACTGTACCTAATTACCTTGCTCTTATTCACATTTACTCTTAACTTTCTTCTTTCACAAACTTTACCAAACTTAGTCACCAGCTTCTGCAGTTTCTCACATGAATCAGCCACCAGCGCTGTATCATCAGCGAACAACAACTGACTCACTTCCCAAGCTCTCTCATCCCCAACAGACTTCATACTTGCCCCTCTTTCCAAAACTCTTGCATTCACCTCCCTAACCACCCCATCCATAAACAAATCAAACAACCATGGAGACATCACACACCCCTGCCGCAAACCTACATTCAATGAGAACCAATCACTTTCCTCTCTTCCTACACGTACACATGCCTTACATCCTCGATAAAAACTTTTCACAGCTTCTAACAACTTGCCTCCCACACCATATATTCTTAATACCTTCCACAGAGCATCTCTATCAACTCTATCATATGCCTTCTCCAGATCCATAAATGCTACATACAAATCCATTTGCTTTTCTAAGTATTTCTCACATACATTCTTCAAAGCAAACACCTGATCCACACATCCTCTACCACTTCTGAAACCACACTGCTCTTCCCCAGTCTGATGCTCTGTACATGCCTTCACCCTCTCAATCAATACCCTCCCATATAACTTACCAGGAATACTCAACAAACTTATACCTCTGTAATTTGAGCACTCACTCTTATCCCCTTTGCCTTTGTACAATGGCACTATGCACGCATTCCGCCAATCCTCAGGCACCTCACCATGAGTCATACATACATTAAATAACCTTACCAACCAGTCAACAATACAGTCACCCCCTTTTTTAATAACTTCCACTGCAATACCATCCAAACCTGCTGCCTTGCCGGCTTTCATCTTCCGCAAAGCTTTTACTACCTCTTCTCTGTTTACCAAATCATTTTCCCTAACCCATTACAAAGCATAAAGAACGTCTTATATAAAGTTACTGTGCAGAAAGGAAGTATTTTGACAAATAATGACCTATTTCTTGACCTAAAGTTTAGCACTTCGAGCTGTGTCTGCTCGCGCTTGCAACCCCGCTTGGCTGACCCATAAACTTGGTCAACTTGAAAGGTCATGTTCATAAACTTTTGACCCTCCAAATTTAGTGGGTTCTTCTGGTCCCCACCTTGGAAACTCCATACCAAATTTGGCTAAGATTAAACTAGGCTAAGCAGGTATAATTGCGAGACAAAGTCATGGACAGAGAAACGGACAGAATAAATAAGTATATATATTCGAAGCTTCGCACACCTTCGTTTTCAGAGGCTAAGATTATTGCAATGATACAAAATTCATAAAAAAAATTAACTCAAAATACAGCAAATGGCCTTAACCTTTGACCTTAAAAATAGTATGATATTTTGTTAGTCTTCTAAATCATCTCTATGTCAAAATCGGTTGATGGGTTTTGAACTGATCCAGTGGAAACTTACGTTTGTGGATTTACTAAATGACACTGAAAATTTCGTATTGCGGGACACACACACACACACACACACACACACACACACACACACACACACTCGTAGTAATACATGCATCTGTTTCATGTCTTCTTCACATCATATATCTATAATTTCTCGTGCATATCCCCCTGATTCATACTAGGTAAAGTTATTCACAACTAAGAGTCAATTTTGATTTATCAAGACAGATTTACCTCATTGAAGAAGTCCTTAAATTTCTAATATTCTTCTCCCTTTAAATATATTAATTTAGGACGGGTTTATGAACTAATTGTACAAGTCACCCCTTTACTTTTCACTCCGTTTTCTTACCGACATCTTTTAGAGAAAACGAATATATTTGCTGTATAACTATGATATTTTGCTCGTATTTCCGCTGGCCACTGATCAAGACACACAAGGTTCCTCGGCAGCTCTAGAGCCCTTGGACCTACCGACCATGTTGACCTGATCCACAGTGGGGCCCACTTGCTTACCGTACTGCCTCCTCCGTCAGGAGGGAGACGCCCCTCTGTATTTCCCTCGTCCTCTTCGAGGTATATATATACACGGTGACCACGACGCCCCATCGGGACACATGATAGGCGTGGCCACCAGTCGACCACCTCCACCTCCAATTTGGTCTTCCACTTCTCCAAGTGAATGAATGATATGATTTCCAAATACAACACCTGTCAATAACATATGAAACAACCAAAATTGATAATGAAACAACTCGAGACATGACCCACACGCCACTGCTGGTAAACATAACTTACGATTTTAAATATCATCTTTGTATGTTTCCTGTAAAATTTTAGTTTGTATTTCTGTAGAATGTTCAAGAATGTATTTCTTTTCTTCTATATCATGTAATATTCTCATTCTAATGAGTATCTATTTCCATCGTACTGTTGGGAACCCACAAGTCTATCTTCATAATTAAGTTTGTCTTTTTTGCAAAAATTTCATAAACATTGTCACAAAATATACATCTTATACCCACTGTTTCAACATCGTATTGAAATCTTCAAGTTCCTTCATATAACTTATTTCCACTTTTTTTTGGGTACAGTACGTCTACGAGAGCAATGTTTATCTATACATATTTGTGGTCTATGTATACAACTATACATACTGTCATTATCCTCTGTGGGTGAAAGTAGATCTTACATATGTCTACTTTATCTCTGGATGCCTCCATGCCACTCTATCAGCCTTTGGCACCCCCTAAAGGGACTTTAAGGTAAACCTTCACTTTGTCTCTTTTCCTTTGGATGCCGCTATGCCATTGTACTGGCCTTTGGCGCAGCCAAAAAGGACTTAAATCAAACCTTCAACTTCTCTCTCAATATTTTAGGATGCCTCCATGCCACTCTATTAGCCTTTGGCACCCCCATAGAGGCTTTAAAGTAAACTTTCAATTTGTTTCTTTCCCTTTAGATGCCACTATTCCCCTGTAATTGCCTTTGGCGCCGCCAAAGGGGATCTAAATAAAACCTTCCATTTCCCTCTTTATTTTCGGATGCCGGCACGCCACTTTACTGGCCTTTGGGACACTTAAAGAGGCTTTAAAGTAAATAAAGTACACCTTCAAATTGTCTCTTTCCCTCTGGATAAAGTTATTTACCTGAAATATCCTTTAGCGCCGCCAAAGAGGATTTGAGTTCAACCTTCCATTTCCCTCTTTATTTTCGGATGCCACCACGCCACTCTATTTGCCTCTGCCACCCCAAAACGGGTTTAAAGTAAACCTTCAGTGTGTCTCTTTCTCTCCGGATGCCACTTTACCCCTTTAAGAGACTTTAGGGCCGCCAAATGGGCCTTAGAATAAACACTCCATCTCCCTCTTTATTTTCGGATGCCACCACGCCACTCTATGTGCCTGGGTACAGCAGCATCCAGAGGGAAAGAGAAAAATAGAAGGTTTACTTTAAAGCCTCTTTTGGGGATGCCAAAGGCAAATAGAGTGCAGCAGAAGACAACCTGAAGGTACAGCAGAAGACAACCTGGAGGTACAGCAGAAGACGACCTGTAGGTTCAGCAGAAGACGAAGATTAGGTACAGCAGATGACCAGTAGGTACAGCGAAACACAACCTACAGGTACAGTTGAAGACATACTGTAGGTTCAGTAAGAAGCAACAGGTTACTATATAGTAAGGCATATGAAGGGGTCATAAATAATAACAGTATTGTTAAGAAAGAAGAATTATCATTATATAAGATCCCATCTTATAACACGTTATAGGATACTATAGACTTAATATAAACCTTATACCACGAAACATATGAAAAACGTACACGTGAGTGGAATCCACTGGTCTAAAAGATGATGATAAACTCAGCCTATGTAACGCAGCACAGGAGGAAACATTACTAAAAATGTGAACTGTAAGAAATACATGATCAAATCTTCCTCACATTTCTGTGCTGACGTCAAAACCATCTTGAAGTCGACGTCATCAGGCCGACCTAATCATGGAACAGTGACGTCAGAACATCAGGTGACGTCACCAACATACATAAATACAACGTAGTGAAAAAGTTGAGGTGAAAACTTGGGTTGGAATCCAGAGGCGTGTTAACACTCTCTGGTCTGAGGCCGGCGACTCACACCCGCTCACGGTCTCGGGGTCTCCATGTACTTCACCCTACCAGCCAAACATGTTGACGTCTTTTCTGATAATATACGATCTATCTCGGATAAAATCATCAATTCCTTCATCAAAATAATCATAGAAAGCTCATTTAGAGTTTCTTTTAAATAGACGTCTATGAAAAACTAAATATCTCGATACGTCATCACGTAATCAAAGTATATTCTTAATGTTCATATGTGAAAATGTACAGCTTCTACGTAATGTACAGATAACATAACTATTCACTCATATCGTCTATAAATTTCACCAGAAGTAAAGCATAATAAAGGATTTGACGATGAATAATACGGCAACAGCTCCACCCACTTGTGTCCTGGGTTTCGTTCACTGATTCACCGATGGCGTCAAACATGTCTTATGATTTCAACGAAAACTTGCTTACCTCGTCCAGGTCATGCAGCGTCCTCAGTATGACTTCTTTATCCAAATGTATAGCAGTATAATACTTTGACCTCCATTTGGCTGCCTCTTGTGACGAGCGCTTGTGTGTCTGTGTGTGTGATCTTCATGGCATCGACAACTGAATGTTTACACTCTCTGAATGTCTGTACACCAGATAAAGACACTTTAGAATCATTAGCCATTGTTCTTATATCCACTGGTATGTCAACAGTTCTCACACCGTAACACTGTCCAAAAAACGAGTTTAAAACCATTGTACAAACACAGAGACACACTGGATACATCCTCAACCCACCAGTGCTCCGGGTTAACTGACAAAAATCTGAAGTCACACATTTGAACTTGTAAAGGAAAACGTGTAGAGGACGGTTAGGGTAAACTAAACTTTTTTGTAGGTGACACATAAAGTAAAATGGGCTTAATGGTAAAGAGATCTTATGCTGATAATCATGTGCTTTGATTTTGATCATTGTATTAATATGTATACTATCTATTATTGTGTTATTGTGACCATTAACACCACTTTTTGAAATCTTTCAAGTTACGACGGAACTTTCTTCTTCTTTGCCGAAACTATCAAAACAAAATACCATCGGAGGAGATGTCAGACGCAGAGCAGGTGACTATTGTGACGCTATCTGATCGCTGAGGTACAGTTCTATATATCACTTTCGTGACAGAGTGGCACCACACTAGTCTGGGAGAGTAATATTTCCCAAACAGATCTTCCTCGATGGGACAGATATGCCAGCGGTATGATCAAAAGTCCATCCTCTAGAGACGCAGATAACAAGTATGAAAGACAGTAATACAAAATATTAGATTTCAACTTAACACATGATACCTTATACCTGTGTTCACATGTGGAACCCCTGTGAGAGTTAAGCTACCTTGGGGTGCCAGGCACTATATCAAAACCATTAATTCCTCACACTTAAAGCATGAAATTATAACACTATACCCAAATCTTACATAAGCTGATCACGGAGTCGATAGCATACTGGGTTAACATACAGTAACGCTCATGTGGAATGTATGTTTCTAGATACCATAATAGCTCGATCCTTTCCAGTATTTAGCGCCATAAGTCACATAAATATTCAAAGCAACTCATATGTGTGCCTCATGTACCGTGTGTGGCAGTATGTGTACCTCATGTACCGTGTGTGGCAGTATGTGTACCTCATGTACCGTGTGTGGCAGAATGTGTACCTCATGTACCGTGTGTGGCAGTATGTGTACCTCATGTACCGTGTGTGGCAGTATGTGTACCTCGTATTATGAATGTGAGTGCGGAGAACATGCAAAGAAACCACAAGGTCTGCAGTCATCATTTTGTCATCAAGAATTTCTAAGACAAGACAGATCAAGCATCAAGCCAGAACCTTAATCAAACATAAGAATCATAAATGTTTGAAAGTGATGATGGCGGATAATTCTTCGATCATTGGAACAAAAAAAATATTACATAACTATTCATACGAGACCAGTGAGAACCCAGAGTCAATGAGTTAACTCTGTAACATCCAAAAAGGTTTTCCTAACACTCTAGTTTAACTTGTTACTATTGTGATCTGTCAAATTATTCATTAAACATAATATCATTATATTCATAAAGCCACTTCGTCCCTCTTCCTTTCTTACGAATAATTAACATACAAAAGTTTGAAGCTTGGAGTATGGAAATTATAATGCAAAAAGTTAAATGACTTCTATAAAAGTATGTAGGCAAGGAACATAAATTTTTGTAAACAAGTCTATAAGTTTTATATGTCGTAGTTTCTCTTACGTAGAAGTAAAAAAGGTCCCAGAGTGGAAGCTTTAAGTTTCCCGACCCGTGCGTGCCTGGGGCCTAGCAAAACCTGATTTAAAATGGTCTAACGTTAGTCAACACAAAAGTTCCAGGTTGAGGCATTAAGTTTGAACACCACCCCCCCTTCCTGGGGCCTCGTTACCCCCCCCCCCCCCTGATCAGAATAGTGTGGCGTTAGGCAGCAAAAAAAAAGTTCCCCGAGTGAAACAAAAGTTTGACGTTAGCCGGAACCAATTCCCAGGTTGGAACTTTTAAGTTTGGCGACCCACCTGTGGGCCACGTACGAACACCCCGGTCACAATAGTTTGGCGTTAGACAGAAAAAAAACTTTTCCCCCGATGGAAGCTTAAAGTTTTGGCGACCTGTGCCACCTTCAAAAACCAGATTAAAATCACCTGGCGTGAGGCAGAGGGGAAAATCGTAAAGGGAAACTTTAAGTTTGATGAACTGTGGACACTGTACAATCTCACTGAAGTTAGAAAAGTCACAAAAGAGATACTTTAGTTTGACGACACATGGACCCTCCCTCAAAAGCTGAACCAATTCGTCTTGCGTTCGCTGAAAGAAAAGTTCCAAGGTGGAGCTTTACTCTAACGAACTTTACAGCCAGCTTATGCTGAATAAAATCGTAAGGTTTCCCCCAGAATAAAAATTCAGAGAGTGAAGCTTTTACTATGATGACCTGTACAGTTCGCTAAAGCTAAATGAAATAGTTTGGCGTCGGCCAAAATGAAATTCCCAAAGTGAAGCTTTACTTTGGTGATCCGTGGAGGCCCAGAAAACACACCACAAATTATCTGTCGTCGGCCAAAATAATACCTTCCAAGGTGAAGCTTTACTTTCATAAACATTGGAACCCACAAAAACAATGATATCGTCAGGCACTAGATGGAATATACTACCCCAAAAGTGAAGCTGTACACTGACGACCCGCCATTGGAGCCGGCAGAAGTTGAATCAAGTCATCTGGGCGTCGGCCACAATATATAATTCACTACGTTAACTTTGACTTTGACGATCTTTTACAGCACAGGAGACACAGTTACAGTTTACCCAAGAGTGCGACGAGATAGGACAGAGCAGACATAGTCCCTCTACCACGTCATACACATAGATGATGAGTTAATGTGAGGTCCAATCCGATGGCGCAGCTACCCCGGAGGATAACCTCCTCCCTTCAAGGCCGACCGCCTAATGTGTGGACATCTCCACACACCATGCGACCACCAGCCCAAGTAGGAGGAGGAGCCTCACACCGAAGCCAACCCCGCCACAGGGAACCACCCACGAACCACCTTATATCACCTGCATCAAGTCTGCTTGAAGAAGACCATCAATTTGTTAATAGTACAATACGTTGACCATGTTAAAACAGAGGTTTTTCTTGTTGTGATAATGTATTAAGTATATCCGGCGATGACGAGGATACATCAATGGCCGTGATATTGCCAGTCCGGTCATCTACACGACTTCCACCACCATCGTTCACAAGGGCGAGCTTAGAATGGATCATAAAATGAACCATTTGTTCCTCCCTGGCGTCTGCCCGGATACTTCGCCACTGATAATGATGAACATTGAAGTCTCCTATAACTACTTTACTCTGAGGTAATTGATGAACAAGGCAGTTTAAATCATGATCAAGTTCACTGGAATCGGTGGAGCAATATATCGAACCTAAGGCCACGTATGCATGATCAAATTTTTACATTCGAGAGTAGAATTTAGTGTCACTCGTGCGTGAGGTAAACATTGGTGTACATAGACAGCTACCTCCACGATTCTCGTCTCTTCTATACGTGTGATAGCTATATACAACGGAACAGTCTTCCACTGTCCCGTTTAGAAGGGTCTCTTATAAGCATATCAAGCCTGGCTTATACAGTCCAAGCAATATTTTGTAGTTACGTTTGCTTTTGCCTAAGGCCTCTACACTACAAAGTCAATGAATGATACTGAACGTGTTGGTTCAAGGGTTATTTAACCGACCAGCTTTCTTAGCCCCGTTTATATCGGGAACTTGGGTGAGTCCCCGGGGGACCATACATGGTCCCTGGATGTGGACTGTCTGGCATCCACCAAGTCTATGTCCTCCAACGAAGAAGACCCGTGAACCACCACAGGCCTCCTAGTTGGAAGGTAACGGAACAAAGACGTGCCATTACGTAGTTTTATTCCAAGTTTAGTCAGGTTTCAAAATGAGTTAATTTTGTTCATTTTCCTTCCCTGTAGGACGGAGTGAGGATGTGGTATTGACATAGGATTTGTTATGGACTGTGGTTGGAGGATCAGGTGTGGGTGGAGGGTGAGGTGGAGCTGGGTATTTGGAAGTGAGGGTCGAGGTGTCACAAGGAGTGTGTGTCGACATTGTTTCCATAACCGACTTACATTTCAGAGCCGACGTGTAGGATTCAATAGGTTTAGGGGTCTCACAAGACTCCTTGAACCTCCTCCTCACAAGACTCCTTCATCCTCCTCCTCACAAGACTCCTTCATCCTCCTCCTCCTCCTCACCTCACCATATCAGATGTTATCTTGTGTCTTGACTGCACAGACGTCCTTCTCAAACTCGAAAAGGGGACAGGCCCGCTCCCAGCTTGGGTGGATGCCATCGCAGTCAAACACACAACATCGTATTCATGTCAGCAGACAGACAGAGCTGGTTAGCTCTTGTCTGACCTGATGCTGGGATTCGATCGGGTGTACTGAAGGCACTGATGATGGGTTTTTTTCCAAGAGTGGAATTTCAGTCTCAATCATTATGGAGATCAATTAATATATGTGGGTCATTATCAATTAAGGTATGGTAACAGAAAGGAATATATATATATATATATATATATATTTTTTTTTTTTTTTTTTTTTTATACTTTGTCGCTGTCTCCCGCGTTTGCGAGGTAGCGCAAGGAAACAGACGAAAGAAATGGCCCAACCCCCCCCATACACATGTACATACACACGTCCACACACGCAAATATACATACCTACACAGCTTTCCTTGGTTTACCCCGGACGCTTCACATGCCTTGATTCAATCCACTGACAGCACGTCAACCCCTGTATACCACATCGCTCCAATTCCCTCTATTCCTTGCCCTCCTTTCACCCTCCTGCATGTTCAGGCCCCGATCACACAAAATCCTTTTCACTCCATCTTTCCACCTCCAATTTGGTCTCCCTCTTCTCCTCGTTCCCTCCACCTCCGACACATATATCCTCTTGGTCAATCTTTCCTCACTCATTCTCTCCACGTGCCCAAACCATTTCAAAACACCCTCTTCTGCTCTCTCAACCACGCTCTTTTTATTTCCACACATCTCTCTTACCCTTACGTTACTTACTCGATCAAACCACCTCACACCACACATTGTCCTCAAACATCTCATTTCCAGCACATCCATCCTCCTGCGCACAACTCTATCCATAGCCCACGCCTCGCAACCATACAACATTGTTGGAACTACTATTCCTTCAAACATACCCATTTTTGCTTTCCGGGATAATGTTCTCGACTTCCACACATTTTTCAAGGCTCCCAAAATTTTAGCCCCCTCCCCCACCCTATGATCCACTTCCGCTTCCATGGTTCCATTATATATATATATATAATGTGACATTCATTTTTTTAATTTCATTTCAAGATAGAAGTTTCAGTTTTCTAAATTATTTCTTACATTTTTCATATATATATATATGAAAGAATACTTCCCACGTATTCCCTGCGTGTCGTAGAAGGCGACTAAAAGGGAAGGGAGCGGGTGGCTGGAAATCCTCCCCTCTCGTTTTTTTTTTAATTTTCCAAAAGAAGGAACAGAGAAGGGGGCCAGGTGAGGATTTTCCCTCTAAGGCCCAGTCCTCTGTTCTTAACGCTACCTCGCAAATGCGGGAAATGGCGAATCGTATGAAAAAATATATATATATATATATATATATATATATATATATATATATATATATATATATATATATATATATATATATATATATATATATTGGAAAGGATCACAATTTTGCGCGTGAGTCCAATCACATGTTTACCAAATGGCGTCCTAGCTTCGTCTCTTCGATGTATATCAACTGACTGTTATATTTCTCTCTTGTGTCTCCCCTGAGGATGTGATTATTACACGAAAGTGCACTTGGGAACTTTTCGTATTTCATTTTCCCCGTGGACTCATAGGAGTATATATATATATATATATATATATATATATATATATATATATATATATATATATATATATATATATATATATATATATCCGGGTATTCGTTCTTCCTTGAGCCCGAATGAGGTCAATACGAGACGCTGGGATCATTTGACCTCATACCAACACGTAGTTGAGCCCTGAACGAGTGTGGCCATTTAGATATGCCTTCTACGTAACTGCCTCCTGCAGGCCACACCACCTAACCCCCCCAGGGTCTTGAAGACCAAAGTCTTGAAGGCCACGGGGCATTGGTCCTGTTAGCAGAGGCCTCGAGGGACCACCTCTGCCCAGTGTACTGAGGCACTACGCTTCAACCTCTGGCCAAAAGTCTTCCACGATCAACCTCAGTGAACACCAGTTCAATCGTTCATATCCGTCGTACCATCAGCCAAGGTCAGACCCAACATAAAACAAAGTTCAACCGGACGTAAAAACACAAAGTTCAACCGGACGTAAAAACACAAAGTTCAACCGGACATAAAAACAGAAAGTTCAACCGGACGTAAAAACACAAAGTTCAACCGGACATAAAAACAGAAAGTTCACCCGGACATAAAAAAACAGAAAGTTCAACCGGACATAAAAACACAGAAAGTTCAACCGGACGTAAAAACACAGAAAGTTCAACCGGACATAAAAACAGAAAGTTCAACCGGACATAAAAACACAAAGTTCAACCGGACGTAAAAACACAAAGTTCAACCGGACGTAAAAACACAAAAAGTTCAACCGGACATAAAAACACAAAAAGTTCAACCGGACGTAAAAACACAGAAAGTTCAACCGGACATAAAAACACAAAAAGTTCAACCGGACATAAAAAACACAAAGTTCAACCGGACATAAAAAACACAAAAAGTTCAACCGGACATAAAAACACAAAGTTCAACCGGACATAAAAACACAGAAAGTTCAACCGGACATAAAAACACATAAAGTTCAACCGGACATAAAAAACACAAAAAGTTCAACCGGACATAAAAACACATAAAGTTCAACCGGACATAAAAAACACAAAAAGTTCAACCGGACATAAAAAAACACAAAGTTCAACCGGACATAAAAAACACAAAAAGTTCAACCGGACATAAAAAACACAAAGTTCAACCGGACATAAAAAAACAAAAAGTTCAACCGGACATAAAAAACACAAAAAGTTCAACTGGACATAAAAAACACAAAAAGTTCAACCGGACATAAAAAACACAAAAAGTTCAACTGGACATAAAAACACAAAAAGTTCAACCGGACATAAAAAACACAAAAAGTTCAACCGGACATAAAAAACACAAAAAGTTCAACCGGACATAAAAACACAAAGTTCAACCGGACGTAAAAACACAAAAAGTTCAACCGGACATAAAAAACACAAAAAGTTCAACTGGACATAAAAACACAAAAAGTTCAACTGGACATAAAAAACACAAAAAGTTCAACTGGACATAAAAAACACAAAAAGTTCAACTGGACATAAAAAACACAAAAAGTTCAACCTGCAAAAGTACGAAGACAAATACTTGAATCTTAACCTAAGTTCCTCTCTCTCTCTCTCTCTCTCTCTCTCTCTCTCTCTCTCTCTCTCTCTCTCTCTTTTTCTCAAGTGGTCCTGGCGTTCGCCTCCGCTAACTTCAATGTCTCATTAACCACGCAGCCAGGGTTCGAACCCCGCAGCGTGATGACTGCCACAGGAGTGGGCTGGGGATAATGTCTTCCACCCACCCAACCCACCCAACCCACCCACCCACCTCCAGCAAGGCATGAAGTTAATGAGTCATATCATTAAATTGTATTTTGAGACACGACATTTTTCACTCACATCTCATCACACGGGCCAGGCTCGTACATACTAGCGGTGTTGACTAATTCATCGCACTTAACCACGACTTAACAATGGTTGCTACAGGTGGGCATTTGTGGCTACAGGTGGGCATTTGTGGCTACAGGTGGGCATTTGTGGCTACAGGTGGGCATTTGTGGCTACAGGTGGGCATTTGTGGCTACAGGTGGGCATTTGCACACTTGTCTCGCTGGCGGTCGTGGCTGATGGAGCGCCTTCCTCCTCTTCCCACTCTATATCAACCATGGCGTTTCTCAAGGATTCTCTCCTGTCGCCCACTTTCCTTTTTCTCGTCGTCATCTCTCTCTCTCTCTCTCTCTCTCTCTCTCTCTCTCTCTCTCTCTCTCTCTCTCTCTCTCTCTCTCCATACCTCATCATTAGCCAGGGTGGAATTCAAGAACTCTTATGTTTCCATCTCTCGTGGCATCACATCTACACCATTATAGATGCACTGTGGTGTTTTCGCTCCCTTTGTTTCACAATGTTCATGTGACCTGTGTGTGTGTGTGTGTGTGTATGTGTGTGTAGGTGTGTGTGTGTGTGTGTGTGTGTGTGTGTGTATGTGTGTGTAGGTGTGTGTGTGTGTATGTGTGTGTGTGTGTGTATGTGTGTGTGTGTGTGTGTGTGTGTGTATGTGTGTGTATGTGTGTGTAGGTGTGTGTGTGTGTGTGTATGTGTGTGTAGGTGTGTGTGTGTGTGTGTGTGTGTGTGTGTGTGTGTGTGTGTGTGTGTGTGTGCGCGTGTGTGTGTTTTGGGTGGTGTTGAGTGGACGACATCTGTGGTTCCTGCAGGTGCTGACTCCCTCACCATATTATTGTTTACATTTCGGGGCACAATGAGGGGTCGTACTGGGGAGGAGGAAGAGAGGAGGAGGAAGAGAGGAGGAAGAGAGGAGGAAGAGAGGAGGAAGAGAGGAGGAAGGAGGAGGAAGGAGGAGGAGGAAGTGAGGAGGAAGGAGGAGGAGGAAGAGAGGAGGGAGTTGAGGCTTTATGCAAACAGCTATACACTTTTAACACCTTTGAGTATGATGGTACGACCCTTGAGTATGATGGTACGACCCTTGAGTATGATGGTACGACCCTTGAGTATGATGGTACGACCCTTGAGCATGATGGTACGACCACTGAGTATGAGGGTACGACCCTTGAGTATGATGGTACGACCCTTGAGCATGATGGTACGACCCTTGAGTATGATGGTACGACCCTTGAGTATGATGGTACGACCCTTGAGCATGATGGTACGACCACTGAGTATGAGGGTACGACCCTTGAGTATGATGGTACGACCCTTGAGTATGATGGTACGACCCTTGAGTATGATGGTACGACCCTTGAGCATGATGGTACGACCACTGAGTATGAGGGTACGACCCTTGAGTATGATGGTACGACCCTTGAGTATGATGGTACGACCCTTGAGCATGATGGTACGACCACTGAGTATGATGGTACGACCCTTGAGTATGATGGTACGACCCTTGAGTATGATGGTACGACCCTTGAGTATGATGGTACGACCACTGAGTATGATGGTACGACCCTTGAGTATGATGGTACGACCCTTGAATATGATGGTACGACCCTTGAGTATGATGGTACGACCACTGAGTATGATGGTACGACCACTGAGTATGATGGTACGACCCTTGAGTATGATGGTACGACCCTTGAGTATGATGGTACGACCCTTGAGCATGATGGTACGACCCTTGAGTATGATGGTACGACCCTTGAGTATGATGGTACGACCCTTGAGCATGATGGTACGACCCTTGAGTATGATGGTACGACCCTTGAGCATGATGGTACGACCCTTGAGTATGATGGTACGACCCTTGAGTACGATGGTACGACCCTTGAGCATGATGGTACGACCCTTGAGTACGATGGTACGACCCTTGAGCATGATGGTACGACCACTGAGTATGATGGTACGACCCTTGAGTATGATGGTACGACCCTTGAGTATGATGGTACGACCCTTGAGCATGATGGTACGACCCTTGAGTATGATGGTACGACCCTTGAGCATGATGGTACGACCCTTGAGTATGATGGTACGACCCTTGAGTATGATGGTACGACCCTTGAGCATGATGGTACGACCCTTGAGTATGATGGTACGACCCTTGAGCATGATGGTACGACCCTTGAGTATGATGGTACGACCCTTGAGTACGATGGTACGACCCTTGAGTATGATGGTACGACCCTTGAGTATGATGGTACGACCACTGAGTATGATGGTACGACCACTGAGTATGATGGTACGACCACTGAGTATGATGGTACGACCCTTGAGTATGATGGTACGACCCTTGAGCATGATGGTACGACCCTTGAGTATGATGGTACGACCCTTGAGTATGATGGTACGACCCTTGAGTATGATGGTACGACCCTTGAGCATGATGGTACGACCCTTGAGTATGATGGTACGACCCTTGAGTATGATGGTACGACCCTTGAGTATGATGGTACGACCCTTGAGCATGATGGTACGACCCTTGAGTATGATGGT
The DNA here is from genome assembly GCF_036320965.1 of Panulirus ornatus. Lineage (NCBI taxonomy): Eukaryota > Metazoa > Arthropoda > Malacostraca > Decapoda > Palinuridae > Panulirus > Panulirus ornatus. The sequence goes on along the minus strand of NC_092288.1, from coordinate 24,125,124 downwards.
ACGACCCTTGAGTACGATGGTACGACCCTTGAGTATGATGGTACGACCCTTGAGTATGATGGTACGACCCTTGAGTATGATGGTACGACCACTGAGTATGATGGTACGACCACTGAGTATGATGGTACGACCCTTGAGTATGATGGTACGACCCTTGAGCATGATGGTACGACCCTTGAGCATGATGGTACGACCCTTGAGCATGATGGTACGACCCTTGAGTATGAGGGTACGACCCTTGAGTATGATGGTACGACCCTTGAGTATGATGGTACGACCCTTGAGCATGATGGTACGACCCTTGAGCATGATGGTACGACCCTTGAGTATGATGGTACGACCCTTGAGTATGATGGTACGACCCTTGAGTATGATGGTACGACCCTTGAGCATGATGGTACGACCCTTGAGTATGATGGTACGACCCTTGAGTATGATGGTACGACCCTTGAGCATGATGGTACGACCCTTGAGTATGAGGGTACGACCCTTGAGTATGATGGTACGACCCTTGAGTATGATGGTACGACCACTGAGTATGATGGTACGACCCTTGAGTATGATGGTACGACCCTTGAGTATGATGGTACGACCCTTGAGCATGATGGTACGACCCTTGAGCATGATGGTACGACCCTTGAGCATGATGGCACGACCCTTGAGCAAGACGATGGGTCGTCCCCTCTGGTCGTGTATAACCTTTACAAGGATGAAAATGACTTTAGAACATGGCGTCCATGAACATCGTCTGATTCAAATATGTAGATGAGGGATTATGACACATCTAGCGAGAGTCTAGAGAGATCTCTAGATACTAGAACACTTGTCCCTTCCACTACATCAACTATGGAACTAGAAGGCGACTAGAAGCTGTCATTCTTTAAATATACAAAAAAAAAAACAACTAATGCTTGAATTAAAAAGTTGACAAATAACTGAAACATGTCACTTACAGCAACACCCCCCCTTTCCCCAGTGTTTACAGCAAACCCCCCCTCCCCCCAGTGTTTACAGCTAACCCCCCCCTCCCCCCAGTGTTTACAGCTAACCCCCCCCTCCCCCCAGTGTTTACAGCAAACCCCCCCATCCCCCAGTGTTTATAGCAACCCCCCCCCCCCCCAGTGTTTGTTGACATATTCAAATTACCATTCTGCACGACAAGACAAGAGTCAAACAGCAAGCACTTTCATCCTTCTTTTTTTAGGACGACATGTCTGTCGTGTTGAAAAAAATTCATGGATGATGAATTTGTGAATAATCTTATAATAATGGATAAACCTGGATTAAGAATTGGAATACTAGATTAAAGTGACATGATATCCTTCATCCACAAGTCTTTGAAATCAGGTGAGGATGATCTAACTTAGACCTTCAGCGATGATTTAACATCGTTTCCCTACGTAGGCAAGTCTTGGAAAGTAACTTAAGCCTCCAGCAATACGTAAACTGCTCAGACTTCATTAATCCAGAGCTGAAGAGATAATTCCTGTGTCAGTATTCATCCACCATCTTGCAAAGACTGTGATGTTAGAAGGGATGCATCAACGCATGCTTCCAAGAAGAAGGAAAAGTTCTGGTTTCTAAAAAAGAAATGGAATAGACGAGCAAGCACAGGCGCAAGTTCTGGGACACGCTCTTTCAGCACACGGGGTTGGATGCCGTCAGGACCAATAAGCCTTGCTGGTGTCTAGAGAAAGTAGCGCTTTTTTGACAGTCACACAAGAGACGACAGTAACAGCACAGGGTTAGCACGAGGGGGGAGCATCACGGGGTGAAAGAATGATAGAAATGGCGAGGGATAAGGCAAGGACACACACACACACACACACACACACACACACACGCAAGGCTCACACCATCCGGGGTCATCGTCTGTGTCTTGCAAGACACCGGGTCATCGTCTGTGTCTTGCAAGACACCGGGTCATCGTCTGTGTCTTGCAAGACACTGGGTCACCGTCTGTGTCTTGCAAGACACTGGGTCATCGTCTGTGTCTTGCAAGACACCGGGTCATTGTCTGTGTCTTGCAAGACACTGGGTCATCGTCTGTGTCTTGCAAGACACTGGGTCATCGTCTGTGTCTTGCAAGACACCGGGTCATTGTCTGTGTCTTGCAAGACACTGGGTCATCGTCTGCGTCTTGCAAGACACTGGGTCATCGTCTGTGTCTTGCAAGACACTGGGTCATCGTCTGCGTCTTGCAAGACACCGGGTCATCGTCTGTGTCTTGGAAGACACTGGGTCATCGTCTGTGTCTTGCAAGACACTGGGTCATCGTCTGTGTCTTGGAAGACACTGGGTCATCGTCTGTGTCTTGCAAGACACTGGGTCATCGTCTGTGTCTTGGAAGACACTGGGTCATCGTCTGTGTCTTGCAAGACACTGGGTCATCGTCTGCGTCTTGCAAGACACCGGGTCATCGTCTGTGTCTTGCAAGACACTGGGTCATCGTCTATGTCTTGCAAGACACTGGGTCATCGTCTGTGTCTTGCAAGACACTGGGTCATCGTCTATGTCTTGCAAGACACTGGGTCATCGTCTGTGTCTTGCAAGACACTGGGTCATCGTCTATGTCTTGCAAGACACTGGGTCATAACTCTATGTCATGGTGGAAACGTGAAGAAAACACGACAAGACATCTGATTGGTCCTGGGCTACTGTCTTACGTTATAATAAAGGAGGAGGGAAGGCTTGTCATGAGTCTGTCAACACTGGAGGAGAAGGGGGGGAAGAAGAGGCTATATTAACCCCGCTTCAGTACGAAGAAATGATGGAGACAGGCACGTACTAGAAGAAGAAAAGAAATTGATTAAATATATAAGGAAAAAAAGAAAAGACATGATGAGAAAGAGAGAGAGAGAGAGAGAGAGAGAGAGAGAGAGAGAGAGAGAGAGAGAGAGAGAGAGAGAGAGAGAGAGAGAGAGTGTACCTCCCTACCAGTTCATACGACACGCAGCTGCCTTGAGGCAGGGGGGGGGGGGCACTGGGGCAAAAAGGGGGGACACACATCAATGACGTCATCAAATCAAGCGGAGGAGGAGGAGGAGGAGGAGGAGGAGGAGGCGGTAGGAGGAAGGGAGGGAGAGAGAGAGAGGCGGGAGGAGGGAGGGAGGCGAAGGTAGACTGTGGCACAAAACTCGGGTTGCGTCAGGTTCCATCGCTGGAGGCACCAGGCCAAGACGACCTCCCTCCACCCAGAGCAAGCGACGACCCCCGCCTCCTTCCTTCTCTCACACCTCCACCAGGAGCAGCAGCAGCGCCCCACTTCCGGCCAGGAAGGGGCCCCCCGGGTTCTCCCGTACCCTGGGGGGAACACGGTGGGTCCAAGTGCTTCGCGTGTGAGGTTAGGAGGAGTCCTGGGGGGGAAAACATGGGTAATGGAGGAAAATACAATATCAATTCGTCTTCTCCTTTGGTTAGTACGTGAGCAATAGACGTCTTGACTGTATGACGTTCACTTCTGTCCCCGTTTTCCCCATTATGAAATTGAAATTGAGGCTTCAAATGATAATAGTTGATGAAGCCCCACATCAAACATCAATAGTACAACTTAAGTCCCATAGTATGAACTGGGGTCGTACTCTGGTGGGGAGAATATATATTGGCTGACTTGGCCGTGAACATGATAATGACAGACGGTCAACACTTGTGAGTGGTCAGACGTGACAAGTGGCGTGCCACAGGGATCAATCCTAGAGCCAATTCCCTTTCTCGAATATACCCACGTCTATGAAGATGGTCTGCGTTGTGATACATCCAAATTCGCAGACGACGCTAAGGTGGGAAACCAAGCCACACCAGGAAACAGAACGTCTACCACTGAAAGAAAAGACAGAGAAACTGATGAGTGGAAAGTTGTATGCGTCCGCAGTGGGACTAAGAGGGTGAGCTACAGTACGAACCACGTTGAGCTGCAAGAAGTCAATCAGGTAGAAGAACTAAGTGCAAGAATCTCCCATGACCCAAAGCTAAGTAAGCAGGGCACAAAAATGGGTCCAAAAATTCTAGACTTCATTAAGACGTTCGAATTCCAAGTTTAAGAAACTAATCATCATCCACCGTGTTCTGTTTTGGTCGCCGTATGTGAAAAAAATAGACACAGACAAGATGGAGGGAGTACAGAGAGGAGCATCCAAGATAATTCCCGAACTGAGGAAAAAAAAACATCAGAAGAAAGTCGGTTGGAAGACCTGAACTGATTTAGCTTAGAAAAGAGAGGGTTGGGAGGTAATCTGACTTCAATTCAAGTGGTCAAAGTCTTTGCCAAACTCGATCTAAATACCTGTATAATAGATTTACCACACTTGTAGTATCGGGCCAAAGTTTCCTTTCGAATGAGGCAAAATTACTCTATCTTGAACTGAACTTGCAAAATGGAATGGGTGATCAACATGACTGAGAGCAACACTACATACAAATCGACGAACACACTTGACAAAGACTTCAAACACACGACGTACATTAATCTCAATGCTTCTGATACCTTCCACTATCACCACCACCAGCCACCAGAGGGCGTGGTGGTCTGTGCCTGTTTGCTTTCCATCGAGGTCCTTTGATACAGACGTCCATTACCTTCGAGAGGACTTCCGCCAGCCATCAGACGCCCCCAAGACGCTCCTACCACCAATTCTGCTGGTGTGAGGGCCCAAGACTCTCCTACCACCCCTTCTGCTGGCGTGAGGGCGCCCAAGACGCTCCTACCACCCCTTCTGCTGGTGTGAGGGCCGTCCTGAGAGAGACACCAGCAGGGTCCCCGGGCGACGGAGACGCAGAAGGTGGTCGAAAACCAGGAGCTGGGGAGACCTGGAGGTGATGCGCGCCTCCTCCAGGACCAGGTGGGCTGTGGCCAAGTACATCGCTGGCAAGACTGAGTCACTGACACTCCTCCAGTCACTGACTGACTCACTGACACACCCCCAGTCACTGACTGACTCACTGTCACACCCCCAGTCACTGACTGACTCACTGACACACCCCCAGTCACTGACTGACTCACTGACTCACCTCCAGTCACTGAATGACTCATTGACTCACCTCCAGTCACTGACTGACACACCTCTAGTCACTCACTGACTCGCTGACACACCCCCAGTCACTCACTGACTAACTGACACACCTCCAGTCACTGACTGACTCGCTGACACACCCTCCCACTCACTGACTGACTGACACATCGACCTCACAACCACCGGGTCTCACACGTTGGCACAGGCAGGCAATCACAACCCGACCCAACGAGTTATTGATTTCTCCTCCTTAGTTCCACAACTCACACTCCTCCTCCCTCACGTTCTACAACTTCCTTCCTCATCGTTCTTTTACCACTCCTCATGTCCCTATATACATAGTTTATATGAGTGTAATAGACACACTGTCCTCTTCGCTCGTACTGTCGAGGGTGTGTGTGTGGGGTGGGTGTGTGTGGGGTGTGTGTGTGTGTGTGGTGTGTGTGTGTGTGTGTGTGTGTGTGTGTGGTGTGTGTGTGTGTGTGTGTTGGGTGTGTGTGTGTGGGGTGTGTGTGGGGTGTGTGTGTGTCTGTGTGCGCGCGGGGAGGAAGAGTGAGCCGAGCTGAGCCAGGGAGGGATCTCGGATGCCTCCTTAGCTCAGTGGCAGAGCGCTGGTCTCGTAAACCAGGGGTCGTGAGTTCAACCCTCACAGGAGGCAACCGGGCAATGCGTTTTTTGTGTTTTGTGGGTTTTTTTGGTTTTTTTTTTGGCGTTTTTCGTTCAACCTACGCCAGTCCTCCTTAGCCAGCCGGATGCCGGTTGCGTAAGATGTCGCATTTGACGTGCTAGCCGACCGGCACACGGTCCTGCAGTGTGAGTGGACGATGAGATGGAGACAGTCCGATGTCTTCCTCATAATGTCTGGGGACAGTCCGATGTCTTCCTCATAATGTCTGGGGACAGTCCGATGTCTTCCTCATAAATACCATTTTTTTCTCGGTTTTCTTCATCCCATTTTCTAAGGGAATTCCCCACATTCACTCTCATTCGTTTTCATTTTCTTTCTTTCATTTTCATTTTCTTTGTTATCTCTTTATAGCCTTCGTCTTGCCCTTATCATCAGCCTTCTTCTTATCTTCACACGTCTCCTGCGTTCCTTCGCCTGGCTCTCTTTATGGGTCAGGTCGAAGGCCCAGGTCATCAATACCCTTGGGTCGTACCGTCGTGCTCAAGGGTCGTTATACCGTCGTGCTCAAGGGACGTATACCGTCGTGCTCAAGGGTCGTATACCGTCGTGCTCAAGGGTCGTTATACCGTCGTGTTCAAGGGTCGTGTACCGTCGTGCTCAAGGGTCGTATACCGTCGTGCTCAAGGGTCGTATACCGTCGTGCTCAAGGGTCGTATACCGTCGTGCTCAAGGGTCGTTATACCGTCGTGTTCAAGGGTCGTGTACCGTCGTGCTCAAGGGTCGTTATACCGTCGTATTCAAGGGTCGTGTACCGTCGTGCTCAAGGGTCGTTATACCGTCGTGCTCAAGGGTCGTATACCGTCGTGCTCAAGGGTCGTATACCGCCGTGCTCAAGGGTCGTATACCGTCGTGCTCAAGGGTCGTATACCGTCGTGCTCAAGGGTCGTGTACCGTCGTGTTCAAGGGTCGTTATACCGTCGTGCTCAAGGGTCGTATACCGTCGTGTTCAAGGGTCGTTATACCGTCGTGTTCAAGGGTCGTTATACCGTCGTGCTCAAGGGTCGTATACCGTCGTGTTTAAGGGTCGTATACCGTCGTTCTCAAGGGATGTATACCGTCGTGCTCAAGGGTCGTATACCGTCGTGCTCAAGGGTCGTGTACCGTCGTGTTCAAGGGTCGTTATACCGTCGTGCTCAAGGGTCGTATACCGTCGTGTTCAAGGGTCGTTATACCGTCGTGTTCAAGGGTCGTATACCGTCGTGCTCAAGGGTCGTATACCGTCGTGTTTAAGGGTCGTATACCGTCGTTCTCAAGGGATGTATACCGTCGTGCTCAAGGGTCGTATACCGTCGTGCTCAAGGGTCGTATACCGTCGTACTCAAAGGTTAAATGGAAAGTTTCTGTGGTGGCCTGAGGTGGCCTGACCACCTCACCACACCACCCCGCCTTCAGGGCTGGTCAACCCGGGGAAATGACACAGTTTATGACCTTATCCTCTGTGGTGGATTCATGGCTGCATTTTTCTTGCTAACGCTAGAGCAATGGTGTCCAGACCTTAATGTTCAGTTCTGGGTCAAGGAAAACGTGTGTGTGTGTGTGTGTGTGTGTGTGTGTGTGTGTGTGTGTGTGGTATTTGTTGATACCAACTTGTGGATAAGTGGAGGGAAACCTAATGGGGAAGGATGTGCCGATTATATGAAAAGTTTAAAAAGGAATATATCGGGTGGGTAAGTCATCAGACCACTGAACAAAGTCATTACGCCGATCAGGGTGTGGTGACCAGGGGGTGAGGGGGGTGTGGTGAGGATGGGAGTGGTGGTGGTGGTGGCCAGGGAGGGAGGGAGGTAGCGCTGTGGTGAGGGGGGAGGCGTGGTGGTAGTGAGGGAGGGCGTGGTGGTAGTGAGGGAGGGCGTGGTGGTAGAGGGAGGGGCGTGGTAGCCACGATATGTACTTACGGCGAGTGTGAGAAGGAGAGACTGGCATGTTTGTGGACTGAATGCCAGGGTGAGGCGAAAAGACACGACACCCACCTGGGGCAAGGGAGTGACACCTGACATCCACTGAAGCGCTGGTGGTGATCCACAGCAATGTTGAGCCACACGTCACATTCTCGCCAACATGATATAGCGTCAAGACCCCCATCCCGCACGATACTAGTGGCAATACATATCCAGAAAGCCTTTGACACTGTCCCCGAAAGCCTTTGACACTGTCCCCGACACCTCCTTTACACGGGAGATACTCAACACCGCCCACCACGATAATGACAAAGTGAGGTCGCTCAGACTTCCTGCCCACCAGTCTACTAGACCCACCCACCTTCCAGCCCACCAGCCCGCTAACCTCCCAGCCCACCAGTCTACTAGACCCAATAACCTTCCAGCCCACCAGCCCGCTAACCTCCCAGCCCACCAGTCTACTAGACCCATCCACCTTCCAGCCCACCAGCCCACAAACCTTCCAGCCCACCAGTGTACTAGACCCATCCACCTTCCAGCCCACCAGCCCGCTAACCTCCCAGCCCACCAGCCCGCTAACCTTCCAGCCCACCAGTCTACTAGCCCCACCAACCTTCCAGCCCACCAGTCTACTAGACCCACTAACCTTCCAGCCCACCAGCCCACAAACCTTCCAGCCCACCAGCCCGCTCACCTCCCAGCCCACCAGTCTACTAGCCCCACCAACCTTACAGCCCACCAGCCCACAAACCTTCCAGCCCACCAGCCCGCTAACCTCCCAGCCCACCAGTCTACTAGCCCCACCAACCTTCCAGCCCACCAGCCCACAAACCTTCCAGCCCACCAGCCCGCTCACCTCCCAGCCCACCAGACAGTCTACTAGACCCACCAACCTTCCAGCCCACCAGCCCACAAACCTTCCAGCCCACCAGCCCGCTCACCTCCCAGCCCACCAGACAGTCTACTAAACCCACCAACCTTCCAGCCCACCAGCCCACAAACCTTCCAGCCCACCAGCCCACAAACCTTCCAGCCCACCAGCCCACTAACCTTCCAACCCACTTTACGTCCAAGCAAGTCACCTTCCATTCCCGGAGGCAGCGTCAACTCAAGAACCCACCATTTTCGGAGGCAGGAACCCACCCATCCCTGGCCCACTCGCTAGGATAACCACACCGTTTTTACAGATGTCTTTTCCAGTTGAGGAGGTGACTGGAAGGAGGAAATGCGCCTCCTAAGAAACACCACAAAGGATTTTCCTCGAGTTCAAAGAGGTTCTGAACCCCGTTTTCTGTGTGGGTGTAGCTGCCAGTGTTGCCAACGACTGGGGGTGTAACTGCTAGTGTTGCCAACGACCGGAGATGTAGCTGCTAGTGTTGCCAACGACCGGAGATGTAGCTGCTAGTGTTGCCAACGACTGGAGGTGTAGCTGCTAGTGTTGCCAACGACTGGAGGTGTAGCTGCTAGTGTTGCTAACAACTGGAGGTGTAGCTGCTAGTGTTGCCAACGACGGGAGGTGTAGCTGCTAGTGTTGCCAACGACTGGAGGTGTAGCTGCTAGTGTTGCCAACGACTGGAGGTGTAACTGCTAGTGTTGCCAACGACTGGGGGTGTAGCTGCTAGTGTTGCCAACGACCGGAGATGTAGCTGCTAGTGTTGCCAACGACCGGAGATGTAGCTGCTAATGTTGCCAGTGACAGGAGGTGTAGCTGCTAGTGTTGCCAACGACGGAAGGTGTAGCTGCTAGTGTTACCAACGACGGGAGGTGTAGCTGCCAGTGTTGCCAACGACTGGAGGTGTGGCTTACCCACACCTTATGTACTCTCGCTACATATGTACTTTTTGCAGCAGGGGTGTGTGATGTCTCCATGGTTGTTTAATTTGTTTATGGATGGGGTTGTTAGGGAGGTGAATGCAAGAGTTTTGGAAAGAGGGGCAAGTAT
>NC_092288.1:24095587-24110587 GCF_036320965.1 Panulirus ornatus | reverse complement strand
ATATCTTGTAATATTCTGTAATATCTTGTAATATTCTGTAATATCTTGTAATATTCTGTAATATCCTGTAATATCTTGTAATATCCTGTAATATTCAGTAATATCTTGTAATATTCTGTAATATCTTGTAATATTCTGTAATATCCTGTAATATCTTGTAATATTCTGTAATATCCTGTAATATCTTGTAATATCCTGTAATATTCTGTAATATCTTGTAATATTCTGTAATATCTTGTAATATTCTGTAATATCCTGTAATATCTTGTAATATCCTGTAATATTCAGTAATATCTTGTAATATTCTGTAATATCTTGTAATATTCTGTAATATCCTGTAATATCTTGTAATATCCTGTAATATTCAGTAATATCTTGTAATATTCAGTAATATCTTGTAATATCCTGTAATATCTTGTAATATTCTGTAATATCCTGTAATATCTTGTAATATTCTGTAATATCCTGTAATATCTTGTAATATCCTGTAATATCTTGTAATATTCTGTAATATCCTGTATTATCTTGTAATATTCTGTAATATCCTGTAATATCTTGTAATATCCTGTAATATTCTGTATTATCCTGTAATATTCTGTAATATCTTGTAATAATCTGTAATATTCTGTAATATCCTGTAATATCTTGTAATATCCTGTAATATTCAGTAATATCCTGTAATATCCTGTAATATCTTGTAATATTCTGTAATATCCTGTAATATCTTGTAATATTCTGTAATATCCTGTAATATTCAGTAATATCTTGTAATATTCTGTAATATCTTGTAATATTCTGTAATATCCTGCAATACCTTGTAATATCCTGTAATATTCAGTAATATCTTGTAATATTCTGTAATATCTTGTAATATTCTGTAATATCTTGTAATATCTTGTAATATTCTGTAATATCTTGTAATATTCTGTAATATCCTGTAATATCTTGTAATATCCTGTAATATTCAGTAATATCTTGTAATATCTTGTAATATTCTGTAATATCTTGTAATATTCTGTAATACCCTGTAATATTCAGTAATATCTTGTAATATCTTGTAATATTCTGTAATATATTGTAATAATCTGTACTATCCTGTAATATTCTGTAATATTTTGTCCATCCTCATGTAAGGGCGTTATAATACAGCAGATAATACAGCCATAAAACCTCACTCCAGATATTTCTGTCCCACCTGATTCATCTCCAAACGCAAACTTCAATTTTCCTGTGCAAACTTTTATATCAACAAAAAAAAAGGGAAAAAGAATTTATTTTCCTCCCACCTTCTAGTGTCCCCCCCCCTAACCTCAGCCACCTCTACCAGTTACCTACTGGTACCCCTCCTCCTCCTCCAACCCCAGCCACCACTACCCCTCCTCCTCCAACCCCAGCTACTGGTACCCCTCCTCCTCCAACCCTAGCCACCACTACCCCTCCTCCTCCAACCCCAGCCACCACTACCCCTCCTCCTCCAACCCCAGCTACTGGTACCCCTCCTCCTCCAACCCCAGCCACCACTACCCCTCCACCTCCAACCCCAGCCACCTATACCCCTCCACCTCCAACCCCAGTTACTGGTACCCCTCGTCCTCCAACCCCAGCCACCAGTACCCCTCCTCTAACCCCAGCCACCAGTACCCCTCCTCCTCAAACCCAGCCACCAGTACCCCTCCACCTCCAACCCCAGCCACCACTACCCCTCCACCTCCAACCCCAGCCACCTATACCCCTCCACCTCCAACCCCAGCTACTGGTACCCCTCCTCCTCCAACCCCAGTCACCACTACCCCTCCTCCTCCTCCAACCCCAGCTACTGGTACCCCTCCTCCTCCTCCAACCCCAGCCACCAGTACCCCTCTTCCTCCAACCCCAGCCACCAGTACCCCTACTCCACCAACCTAAGCTACGAGTACCCCTCCTCCTCCAACCCCAGCCACCACTACCCCTCCTCCTCCAACCCCAGCTACTGGTACCCCTCCTCCTCCAACCCCAGCCACCTGTACCCACTCCTTCTCCAACCGCAGCTACCGGTACCCCTCCTCCTCCTCCAACCCCAGCCACCACTACCCCTCCACCTCCAACCCCAGCCACCTATACCCCTCCACCTCCAACCCCAGCTACTGGTACCCCTCGTCCTCCAACCCCAGCCACCAGTACCCCTCCTCTAACCCCAGCCACCAGTACCCCTCCTCCTCAAACCCAGCCACCAGTACCCCTCCACCTCCAACCCCAGCCACCAGTACCCCTCCTCCTCCTCCAACCCCAACTACTGGTACCCCTCCTCCTCCTCCAACCCTAGCCACCACTACCCCTCCTCCTCCAACCCCAGCCACCACTACCCCTCCTCCTCCAACCCCAGCTACTGGTACCCCTCCTCCTCCAACCCCAGCCACCAATACCCCTCCACCTCCAACCCCAGCCACCACTACACCTCCTCCTCCAACCCCAGCCACCACTACCCCTCCTCCTCTAACCCCCAACCATTGGCAGAGAGTGTGGCTTGCAGAGCACACCAGGTAAACGCACTCTACCCCCAGTGTAGACGCACTCTACACCCAGTGTACACGCACTCTACACCCAATGTAGACCCACTCTACCCCCATGTAGACGCACTCTACACCCAGTGTACACGCATTCCACGCCCAGGGTAAATCCACTCTACACCCAGTGTACACGCACTCTACACCCAGTGTACACGCACTCTACACTCAGTGTACACGCACTCTACACCCATTGTAGACCCACTCTACCCCCAGTGTACACGCGCTCTACACCCAGTGTAGACGCACTCTACACCCAGTGTGCACGCACTCTACACCCAGTGTACACGCACTCTACACTCAGTGTACACGCACTGTACACCCAGTGTAGACGCACTCTACCCCCAGTGTAGACGTACTCTACACCCAGTGTACACGCACTCTACACGCAGTGTAGACGCACTCTACCCCCAGTGTAGACGCACTCTACACCCAGTGTAGACGTACTTTACCTCAGTGTACACGCACTCTACACCCAGTGTACACGCATTCTACCCCCCCCCCCAGTGTAGACGCACTTTCCACCCCGTGTAAGCAACACTACCTCTGTTCTCATGCACAACTGAGTCGCCAAACACTCGTGCAACACAAACACCTTCTCCAGCACGAAGCAGAAATTCAATGTTTTACAGAGTAATTGCGCTCCCCGTGTGTGTGTGTGTGTGTGTGTGTGTGTGTGTGTGTTATTTTCATGTACACACACGCACATATGTGTCTTCGCGTGTGTATGTATGTATACATGACCGTGTGAGATGTGTTGTCTGTGTGTTTTACCTCGTGTGTTAGTTGTGTGTGCACTGGTCTCCGGCCTCTTGTGTACTGGTGGTTTATGTGTACCGTGTCTGTGTAACATAGTGTACCTGGTGGTGTATGTGTACCGTAGTGTACCTGGTGGTGTATGTGTACCGTGGTGTACCTGGTGGTGTATGTGTACCGTAGTGTACCTGGTGGTGTATGTGTACCGTGGTGTACCTGGTGGTGTATGTGTAACGTGGTGTACCTGGTGGTGTATGTGTACCGTGGTGTACCTGGTGGTGTATGTGTACCGTAGTGTACCTGGTGGTGTATGTGTAACGTGGTGTACCTGGTGGTGTATGTGTACCGTGGTGTACCTGGTGGTGTATGTGTACCGTAGTGTACCTGGTGGTGTATGTGTACCGTGGTGTACCTGGTGGTGTATGTGTACCGTGGTGTACCTGGTGGTGTATGTGTACCGTAGTGTACCTGGTGGTGTATGTGTACCGTGGTGTACCTGGTGGTGTATGTGTACCGTGGTGTACCTGGTGGTGTATGTGTACCGTGGTGTACCTGGTGGTGCATGTGTACCGTAGTATACCTGGTGGCGTATGTGTACCGTGGTGTACCTGGTGGTGTATGTGTACCGTGGTGTATCTGGTGGTGTATGTGTACCGTAGTGTACCTGGTGGCGTATGTGTACCGTGGTGTACCTGGTGGTGTATGTGTATGTGTACCGTGGTGTACCTGGTGGTGTATGTGTACCGAAGTTTACCTGGCGGTGTATGTGTACCGTGGTGTACCTGGTGGTGTATGTGTACCGTGGTGTACCTGGTGGTGTATGTGTATGTGTACCGTGGTGTACCTGGAGGTGAATGTATACCATAGTGTCCTGGTGGTGTATGTGTACCATAGTGTACCTGATGGTGTGTGTGTACCGTGGTGTACCTGGTGGTGTATGTGTACCATAGTGTACCTGATGGTGTGTGTGTACCGTGGTGTACCTGGTGGTGTATGTGTACCATAGTGTACCTGATGGTGTGTGTGTACCGTGGTGTACCTGGTGGTGTATGTGTACCATAGTGTACCTAATGGTGTGTGTGTGTACCGTGGTGTACCTGGAGGTGTATGTGTACGGGGTGTACCACCCCCCCTCTACAACAGGTCCAGCTGGCACAACATTAACAACAATATATATTATCTTAAATGAATCTTGCTTCCGCTCCACCATGTTCACAACGCCTGGGTGGCTGGGTGGCTAGGATGGCTGGGTGGCTGGGTGGCTAGGATGGCTGGGTGGCTGGCTAGGATGGCTGGCTGGCTAGGATGGCTGGGTGGCTGGGTGGCTAGGATGGCTGGGTGGCTGGCTAGGATGGCTGGCTAGCTAGGATGGCTGGGTGGCTGGGTGGCTAGGATGGCTGGGTGGCTGGCTAGGATGAAGGTCAGGTCAGGTCAGGTCAGTCTGTCCACCTGACTGTGGGGAGGAGGAGGAAGGGGTATTGTATAATAGATCGCCTGCTCTATTATACAATACAACCAAGACATCGCCTGATCTATTATACAATACAACCAAGACATCGCCTGATCTATTATACAATACAACCAAGACATCGCCTGATCTATTATACAATACAACCAAGACATCACCTGATCTATTATACAATACAACCAAGACATCGCCTGATCTATTATACAATACAACCAAGACATCGCCTGATCTATTATACAATACAACCAAGACATCGCCTGATCTATTATACAATACAACCAAGACATCGCCTGATCTATCATAAAATACAACCAAGACATTGCCTGATCTATTATACAATACAACCAAGACATCGCCTGATCTATTATACAATACAACCAAGACATCGCCTGATCTATTATACAATACAACCAAGACATCGCCTGATCTATTATACAATACAACCAAGACATCGCCTGATCTATTATACAATACAACCAAGACATCACCTGATCTATTATACAATACAACCAAGACATCGCCTGATCTATTATACAATACAACCAAGACATCGCCTGATCTATTATACAATACAACCAAGACATCACCTGATCTATTATACAATACAACCAAGATATCGCCTGATCTATTATAAATTCACCGAAGACTAACATTAAGCTAAAAAAGAACCAACTACATTACATACAACCATCAACATTAAGAGTAAAGGAATTCGTGTTGTTTACCTTACAAAATCGAACACTTCGCCATGACTTCAAAAGAAAAAGATAAAGTGGTTTTTTTTTTTCTGTAAGATATCTATAAAGATATCCACAGGGCACCTGTGACCAGAGACACTGACCTGAGTAATGGAGTGACCTGAGACTTTGAGTGCTAGGGGCTTGAACATGCAAGAGGGTGAAAGGCGTGCAAAGGGGATGGAATGCATTGGAGCGATGTGGTATATGGGGGGCGGCGGCCGGGGCCGGCTCAACCAGACCCAATGTAGTGAAATACTTCTTTCTGAACTGTTGTCGTTCGAAACCCGAATAAACTGCCTCGTCATGTGTCCTAACTACTCAATGAATGAACTACCGTCAGGTACAAACTACCAATTGAGTACATTTTTGGGCTGGACGAACCAATGAGATGGAAGGGAAAGAAGGGAAAGAAGGGAAAGGGAAAATAACATTGCAAGGAAGATGAAAATCCTGTGTCACGAGCGTTAGATCAAGAAAGCTAGCTACACCTACACACTTAGGAAGGCTAGCTACACCTACACACTTAGGAAGGCTAGCTACACCTACACACTTAGGAAGGCTAGCTACACCTACACACTTAGGAAGGCTAGCTACACCTACACACTTAGGAAGGCTAGCTACACCTACACACTTAGGAAGGCTAGCTACACCTACACACTTAGGAAGGCTAGCTACACCTACACACTTAGGAAGGCTAGCTACACCTACACACTTAGGAAGGCTAGCTACACCTACACACTTAGGAAGGCTAGCTACACCTACACACTTAGGAAGGCTAGCTACACCTACACACTTAGGAAGGCTAGCTACACCTACACACTTAGGAAGGCTAGCTACACCTACACACTTAGGAAGGCTAGCTACACCTACACACTTAGGAAGGCTAGCTACACCTACACACTTAGGAAGGCTAGCTACACCTACACACTTAGGAAGGCTAGCTACACCTACACACTTAGGAAGGCTAGCTACACCTACACACTTAGGAAGGCTAGCTACACCTACACACTTAGGAAGGCTAGCTACACCTACACACTTAGGAAGGCTAGCTACACCTACACACTTAGGACAGCTAGCTACACCTACACACTTAGGAAGGCTAGCTACACCTACACACTTAGGAAGGCTAGCTACACCTACACACTTAGGAAGGCTAGCTACACCTACACACTTAGGAAGACTAGCTACACCTACACACTTAGGAAGGCTAGCTACACCTACACACTTAGGAAGACTAGCTACACCTACACACTTAGGAAGACTAGCTACACCTACACACTTAGGAAGGCTAGCTACACCTACACACTTAGGAAGACTAGCTACACCTACACACTTAGGACAGCTAGCTACACCTACACACTTAGGAAGGCTAGCTACACCTACACACTTAGGAAGGCTAGCTACACCTACACACTTAGGAAGGCTAGCTACACCTACACACTTAGGACAGCTAGCTACACCTACACACTTAGGACAGCTAGCTACACCTACACACTTAGGAAGGCTAGCTACACCTACACACTTAGGAAGGCTAGCTACACCTACACACGTAGGAAGACTAGCTACACCTACATACTTAGGAAGTCTAGCTACACCTACACACTTAGGAAGGCTAGCTACACCTACACACTTAGGAAGGCTAGCTACACCTACACACTTAGGACAGCTAGCTACACCTACACACTTAGGAAGGCTAGCTACACCTACACACTTAGGAAAGCTAGCTACACCTACACACTTAGGACAGCTAGCTACACCTACACACTTAGGAAAGAAACACAAGAAAATGGAGAAGAAATGAGAAGAAATGAAAAGGTTTGTGAGAGCGCACAATGCTGAGCCCGACTGAACGCAAGAACAGCTGGTACAGGAGGAGGGAGACGCACGCGTTCAAAATGAGGGGTCACCACTGCACACACACACACACACACATACACACACACACACACACACACACATACATACACATACACACACATACACACACACACACCGTCGTGCTCAAGGATCGTACCGTCGTCGTAGGGAGGGAGGGAAGGAAGGAAGGAAGGAAGGAAGGAAGGAAGGAAGGAAGGAAGGAAGGAAGGAAGGAAGGGAGGGAGGGAAGGAGGGATTAAGAAGGGAGGGAGGGAAGGAGGGATTAAGAAGGGAGGGAGGGAAGGAGGGATTAAGAAGGGAGGGAGGGAGGGAAGGAAGGAAGGAAGGAAGGAAGGAAGGAAGGAAGGAAGGAAGGAAGGAAGGAAGGAGGGATTAAGAAGGGAGGGAGGGAGGGAGGGAGGGAGGGAGGGAGGGAGGGAAGGAAGGAAGGAAGGAAGGAAGGAAGGAAGGATTAAGAAGGGAGGGAGGGAGGGAGGAAGGAAGGAAGGAAGGAAGGAAGGGAGGGAGGGAGGGAGGGAGGGAGGGAGGGAAGGAAGGAGGGAAGGGAGGGAGGGAAGGGACGGAGGGAGGGGAGGGAGGGAGGGAGGGAGGGAGGAAGGGAGGGAAGGAAGGAAGGAAGGAAGGAAGGAAGGGAGGGAGGGAGGGAGGGAGGGAGGGAGGGAGGGAGGGAGGGAAGGAAGGAGGGAAGGGAGGGAGGGAAGGGACGGAGGGATGGAGGGAGGGAGGGAGGGAGGGAGGGAGGGAGGGAGGGAAGGAAGGAAGGAAGGAAGGAAGGGAGGGAAGGGGAGGGAGGGAAGGGATGGAGGGAGGGCCAGTGTACGGCGCAGCACAGTGCCCTCCACCTCCTCCTTACCTCACGGTTTACTAATTGAATCGTCGTGTTTCGGGTGACTCACGGTGTTGGAGAGAGTGGTGGTGGTGTTGGAGAGAGTGGTGGTGGTGTTGGAGAGAGTGGTGGTGTGTTGGAGAGAGTGGTGGTGGTGTTGGAGAGAGTGGTGGTGGTGTTGGAGAGAGTGGTGCTGTGTTGGAGAGAGTGGTGGTGGTGTTGGAGAGAGTGGTGGTGGTGTTGGAGAGAGTGGTGGTGTGTTGGAGAGAGTGGTGTGGTGTTGGAGAGAGTGGTGTGGTGTTGGAGAGAGTGGTGCTGTGTTGGAGAGAGTGGTGTGGTGTTGGAGAGAGTGGTGGTGGTGTTGGAGAGAGTGGTGGTGGTGTTGGAGAGAGTGGTGGTGTGTTGGAGAGAGTGGTGCTGTGTTGGAGAGAGTGGTGTGGTGTTGGAGAGAGTGGTGTGGTGTTGGAGAGAGTGGTGTGGTGTTGGAGAGAGTGGTGGTGTGTTGGAGAGAGTGGTGTGGTGTTGGAGAGAGTGGTGTGGTGTTGGAGAGAGTGGTGTGGTGTTGGAGAGAGTGGTGTGGTGTTGGAGAGAGTGGTGTGGTGTTGGAGAGAGTGGTGCTGTGTTGGAGAGAGTGGTAGTGTGTTGGAAAGAGTGGTGGTGGTGTTGGAGAGAGTGGTGTGGTGTTGGAGAGAGTGGTGTGGTGTTGGAGAGAGTGGTGTGGTGTTGGAGAGAGTGGTGTGGTGTTGGAGAGAGTGGTGGTGTGTTGGAGAGAGTGGTGTGGTGTTGGAGAGAGTGGTGGTGTGTTGGAGAGAGTGGTGGTGTGTTGGAGAGAGTGGTGGTGTGTTGGAGAGAGTGGTGGTGGTGTTGGAGAGAGTGGTGGTGTGTTGGAGAGAGTGGTGCTGTGTTGGAGAGAGTGGTGCTGTGTTGGAGAGAGTGGTGGTGTGTTGGAGAGAGTGGTGGTGGTGTTGGAGAGAGTGGTGGTGGTGTTGGAGAGAGTGGTGGTGTGTTGGAGAGAGTGGTGGTGGTGTTGGAGAGAGTGGTGGTGGTGTTGGAGAGAGTGGTGGTGTGTTGGAGAGAGTGGTGCTGTGTTGGAGAGAGTGGTGGTGTGTTGGAGAGAGTGGTGTGGTGTTGGAGAGAGTGGTGGTGGTGTTGGAGAGAGTGGTGGTGGTGTTGGAGAGAGTGGTGGTGGTGTTGGAGAGAGTGGTGGTGGTGTTGGAGAGAGTGGTGGTGTGTTGGAGAGAAAGGTGGTGTTGGAGAGAGTGGTGCTGTGTTGGAGAGAGTGGTGGTGTGTTGGAGAGAGTGGTGGTGTGTTGGAGAGAGTGGTGGTAGTGTTGGAGAGAGTGGTGCTGTGTTGGAGAGAGTGGTGGTAGTGTTGGAGAGAGTGGTGTGGTGTTGGAGAGAGTGGTGGTGTGTTGGAGAGAGTGGTGGTGTGTTGGAGGAGGAGCTCATCTCGCCGGTGGTGGTCGTCTACGGACCACTTCTCCAACACTGCCTCTTCACACCAGGTGGTCCTTAACAGGCTGCATCTCTTCCTCCACAGCGATTACGGCTGGTTTCGAACCCCCCTGACCTGGGTGGTTTCGAACCCCCCTGACCTGGGTGGTTTCGAACCCCCCTGACCTGGGTGGTTTCGAACCCCCCTGACCTGGGTGGTTTCGAACCCCCCTGACCTGGGTGGTTTCGAACCCCCTGACCTGGGTGGTTTCGAACCCCCCTGACCTGGCTGGTTTCGAACCCCCTGACCTGGGTGGTTTCGAACCCCCCTGACCTGGGTGGTTTCGAACCCCCTGACCTGGGTGGTTTCGAACCCCCTGACCTGGGTGGTTTCGAACCCCTGACCCAGGTGGTTACAAACCCATGGGCTGAGTGTTTCGAACCCCCTGACCTGGGTGGTTTCGAACCCCCTGACCTAGGTGGTTTCGAACCCCTGACCCAGGTGGTTACAAACCCATGAGCTGTGTTTCGAACCCCCCTGACCTGGGTAGTTTCGAACCCCCTGACCTGGGTGGTTTCGAACCCCCTGACCTGGGTGGTTTCGAACCCCTGACCCAGGTGGTTACAAACCCATGAGCTGAGTGTTTCGAACCCCCTGACCTGGGTAGTTTCGAACCCCCCTGACCTGGGTGGTTTCGAACCCCCTGACCTGGGTGGTTTCGAACCCCTGACCCAGGTGGTTACAAACCCATGAGCTGAGTGTTTCGAATCCCCTGACCTGTGTGGTTTCGAACCCCAGACCTGGGTGGCTTCGAACCCCCTGACCCGGGTGGTTTCGAACCCCGGTCCTGCCTCATGGATCATGCAGCCATCCGACCCTGTTCTTGGTTCGTTAACTTGACGGTGACGTATGTATACAACAGACCAGCTGGACGCACCACACCACAGGTCAGGTGGGGGCCATGACATGCTGCTGGCATGGGGGACACGAAGAGGAGAGATGGGGAATCTTTCTTTCTTTTGTTTTGTTTCCTTCTTAACTGGGCTGTTAGGAGGGGGATAAGGAAGGGTGCTGGACAGGGACGGTAACCTGGGTAACTGCTGGAAAGCCTAGACATCCACTGTTCATGAGAAGTCGTGTGTGAGATTTTATTGATGGTGTATTTTTGGGCGCCCAGGCATTGTGTGTGTGTGTGTGTGTGTGTGTGTGTGTGTGTGTGTGTGTGTCTGTCTGTTCGTTTAGACAGGATCTTAACTATGCTCGGCTAATTAACCTGTTCCTTGTGTACAGCGATGGATGACGGGCGTGTCTGTAAAGCTCTGAGTCCCCGTATGAACTTAGTGGGTTCCTTCCTTGTGCTTCAGTCGTGGTCTTGTAGGTCATGTTATCTGAGTCTCCGCTCTCACCTACCTCCTGCCATTTTCTTTGGTGCTACTCGTCTTAAACATGTAATAAACGCGTTCCGAGTTGATAAACGACCGAGAAAAGATACCATTCCCTCAACGTCTCAACCCAGCCGCCTATCCTCTCCCCATTCCAAATACTCGTTCTTTTTCTCGTACTGAACATCTAGTTCAGTACGAGAAAAAGAACAAGTAGTCATAATTATGCGTTTCAAGTGAACCTAATTTCCTTCTTAAGACTTGCGTGTACGTAATCATACAAGGCTGTGAGACCGTGTTGCAAATTTGATGATCACCTGTGGAGGTTTACCATGTTCCTAGACCACTATGGAAACTACGTTTCATATCCAAAAACAATGATGATCAAACTATATATATATATATATATATATATATATATATATATATATATATATATATATATATATATTTCTTTCTTTCTTTCAAGCTATTCACCATTTCCCGCGTTAGCGAGGTAGCGTTAAGAACAGAGAGAACAGAGAACTGGGCCTTTGAGGGAATATCCTCACCTGGAGGGAGAGGAAGGGAGGGTAAGAGGGAGTGAGGGAAAGGAAGAGAGAGAGAGAGAGAGAGAGAGAGAGAGAGAGAGAGAGAGAGAGAGAGAGAGAGAGAGAGAGAGAGAGAGAGAGAGAGAGAGAAGGGATGGAGTGAGTGAGAGAGAGTGAGGGAGAGTGAGTGAGTGAGTGAGGGAGAGTGAGTGAGTGAGGGAGAGAGGCTGGAGCCATGTCGCTCTCAATCTCTTCACCAAACTGTGGTTTATCTCTGTCTTGGTCCGACCATCCTACCCTCACCCTGACGTCCCTACACCCCAGCCCCTGAGCCCTTACCTCACCCCAGCCCCTGAGCCCTTACATCATCCTGGCCCCTGAGCCCTTACATCATCCTGGCCCTTAACCCTTGCCTCACGCTGGCCCCTGAGCCCTTACATCATCCTGGCCCTTAACCCTTACCTCACCCTGGCCCCTGAGCCCTTACATCACCATGGCCCCTGAGCCCTTACATCATCATGGCCCTTAACCCTTACCTCACCCTGGCCCCTGAGCCCTTACATCATCCTGGCCCTTAACCCTTACCTCACCCTGGCCCCCGAGACCTTACCTCACCCTGGCCCCTGAGCCCTTACATCATCCTGGCCCCTGAGCCCTTACATCATCCTGGCCCCTGAGCCCTTACCTCACCCTGGCCCCTGAGCCCTTACATCATCCTGGCCCTTAGCCCTTACATCATCCTGGCCCTTAACCCTTACCTCACCCTGGCCCCTGAGCCCTTACCTCATCCTGGCCCTTAACCCTTACCTCACCCTGGCCCCTGAGCCCTTACATCATCCTGGCCCTTAACCCTTACATCACCCTTGCCCCTGAGCCCTTACATCACCATGGCCCTTAGCCCTTTCCTCCCTTATCCGTCTAATAAGATAAACTCACAATCTCACGTGTGACCTCAAAGTCACTCTTGGTATATCACATTATAAATATCTTAAGAAAAAAAAAAAGAAATAAATTATCTATACAAAGCAAAAGAGACACTTGGATTTCCCTTTCAAATACACGTAAGAGACACTTTAAACGATTGTCAGATAATGGCTAAACTAAAAATTTTTTTCTTTAAATGTGGCTTTGAGAAAAAAAGAAATTAAATTTTCAGAAAAACTCTACACAAGAATAATGTCATTAGCAATTACTTTATATCAAACCGTAATGAATAAACGATGGTCATAATGAAATGGAATAAGGACGAAGTAGAAAAAGATGAAAAGGGGTTTTTTCTTCATATATGTTGGAAATGAAAATATATATATATATTTTTTTTCTCGTCGTGTATTTTGGGATACGAGACGATATATTACACCCGAGTTCGCACGGATACTGTGTATTACTGTTCATAAACACTTACGGTAATTTCCCTTAACACACACACACACACACACACACACACACACACACACTCACACACACACATACACACACACACACACACACACACACACACACACACACACACACACACAAAGGCATAAATTTAGAAGAAAAAAATAAGTATATGTGCAATATGTCTTTGACGGAGTTCTAAAGCACGCCCTAGTTAGATATATATATATATATATATATATATATATATATATATATATATATATATATATATATATATATATATATATATATATATATATATATATAGAGAGAGAGAGAGAGAGAGAGAGAGAGAGAGAGAGAATTTCACAAGAACACGAATATCTGAAGAGGTGGAAATTCATCTGGGGGGTGAGGGGGGGAAGAGAAAACGGGAGATGAGACAACGAGGATCATGAGGGTAACTGATAAACAAAGATAAGGACACTAAACACCTGCAATCATTTACCATTTACATAACTGGGAGGAGAAGCGTTTGTATGCAAGGATGGGACTTGAGACGACCATTTCTCACTCGTAACACCTTCATCTATGGCATCAAAGCTATGAAGTTAATTTTGTTACACCGTTGTCGCAAAGGGGGGAACTACCGCGACTGCTTGTCACCCAAACAATCGACCATTCCATTTAGATAACCAGTACAGAGGGGCACACACGCGCCCCCTGCGCCCTCTCCTGGGCTGTTTCTAAATTCTGCAGAAGGCCGATTCGCGAGCGATCCAAGGTCTGGTGGCTACGTCAGGAACCAGAGGTATGTCTGCTTACATCATCAGTCATCAGACTGGCCATGAGTGGTTGAGGGAGAACAAGGAACGTTGAAAGACGAGGGAGGAAGAATTGCAATACTGATTTGAGACACGTGTGGAGAGGGGGAGGACAGATGCCTTTCACGCACCCAAACATGGATGTTATGTAACTCCATCTTGGCTAATTCTAACATTCCTTCACCATCCTGATGCTCACCTTAATAATCTTATGCCCTTTCTTGTTATCTCTTCCAGTACTGTTACTAAAGCAATTCTCCTTCTGGACACAAGCGAGGTGTATGGACCAGATGGCGTCCATTCTCGCGTACTGGAATAGTGCATCTTTGGACTTGCGCCTGTGCTTGCTCGTCTATTTCCTTCTTACGTAAAAGAATCAGTTGTTCTTGTTCTTGGAGAGACGCACATACACAGCCTCCGCAACCCAATATCCACGGGTGATGTCCTTTCTTATCTTACAAATATCTGACACATGTGGAAGAATCCAATACAATAGTCCTTGATGCATCAAAAGCTTCTGATAGGGTTTGACAATGGGTTCTGATCGCCTCGCTCCCTTTCTCTGGCCTCCGTCTCGGACGCTGCTCCCTCATATCTACCATCCTCTCTGGCCAATCTATCTCCGTGGGTGTTGAGGGATCAAACCTTCCACCCCCCCATCAACAGGGGTCTTCCTCAGGGTTCGATCCTGTCCCTCACACTCTTCCTCCTCCTTATGAACGACTTCTTATCCTCGACAGATGACACATCTCCTCACACCGGTCAATACCATTTAGCGTCAACTAACGCATCCCCAGCGAATGTTTGACTCCAACCCACAAATGTCACTCAATTTCTGCCGCCACAGATGGAAAGAAAAAATCTAACACGCTTCTCTTGCCCTGACAGACCAATATAGAAGGTATCTAGTTACTTTCAAAGTAACACTGAGCGTAGTATTACTGCTTACTTTTCTGGTGATGAAAGAACTATTACAATTACCGAACGTATGACAACAGGATTCATGTTCAATTCCTTTTATTAGAAGGGAAAAATCCTAATTAAAAAAGAAATTAAGTAGGAAAATATACATGTTTAGTGAGATTAATGTGTACAGTCTACACACTGATGGCTGAAAAAGACACATTGGGATGTATATGAGACTTAGATCTGTTGATAGAAATATACATCTATACTTGTCATCTATACTTGTCATCTATACACGTCATCTATACTTATCATCTATACACGTCATCTATACACGTCATCTATACACG
>NC_092288.1:24073087-24090587 GCF_036320965.1 Panulirus ornatus | reverse complement strand
AGCAGTCGGTTCACAGCTATCCCAGCTGTTCATCAACCCCTGGGGGTTTGGTCGATAAAATGGCTACCTGGTACAGGCTAGAGTATATATATATATATATATATATCCCTAGGGATAGGGGAGAAAGAATACTTGCCACGTATTCCCTGCGTGTCGTAGAAGGCGACTAAAAGGGGAGGGAGCGGGGGGGCTGGAAATCCTCCCCTCTCGTTTTTTTTTTTTTTTTTTTTTTAAATTTTCCAAAAGAAGGAACAGAGAAGGGGGCCAGGTGAGGATATTCCCTCAAAGGCCCAGTCCTCTGTTCTTAACGCTACCTCGCTAATGCGGGAAATGGCGAATAGTTTGAAAGATATATATATATATATATATATATATATATATATATATATATATATATATATATATATATATATAGATAGATAGATAGATAGATAGATAGATAGATAGATATAGATATATATTACATGACAGCTAGAGACTGAGTGTGAACGAATGGGGCCTTTGTTGTCTTTTCCTAGCGTTACCTCGCACACATGAGGGGGGAGGGCGATGGTATTCCATGTGTGGCGAGGTGGCGATGGGAATGAATAAAGGCAGACAGTGTGAATTGTGTGCATGTGTATATATGTATGTGTCTGTGTGTGTATATATGTGTACATTGAGATGTATAGGTATGTGTATTTGCGTGTGTGGACGTGTGTATATACATGTGTATGGGGGTGGGTTGGGCCATTTCCTTCGTCTGTTTCCTTGCGCTACCTCGCAAACGCGGGAGACAGCGACAAAGCAAAATAAATAAATAATATATATATATCATAACCATTGCCTTACTATTAACGTTATCAGTAAAATCTTTACTTTGACCACGCGCCAGCAGACAGACACACACGCACGTACACACGCCTATATAAACCGACAAAACTTTAGGTCAAAGGTCATCTGACCTTCCCATGAAGAGATAAAGATTTTGTAACATATATAGGGAAAGGTTTCTATATTTTAACAAGTCTATATCTACACTATCTCTTGATATATATATATATATATATATATATATATATATATATATATAGGTTTGTATGTACTATGAAGGTGCGCGTTCATATACACTTTATCCGTATATATATATATATATATATATATATATATATATATATATATATATATATATATATATATATATATATATATATTATATATGATCGCTGTTTTCCGCGTCAGCGAGGTAGCGCTGGGAAACAGGCGAAGAATGGCCCATCCACTAATATACACAAACATATATGTACATAAACGTTCACATACGCACATATACATACATATACATAGCGACATATACATACATGTACATACACATGCGCAGACATATACATATATAAACATGTACATATTCATACTTGCTTGCCTTCATCCATTCCCGTCGCTACCCCGCCACACAGGGAAAACAGGATATACATTCTATACATATTCCATCCCATGTGGGCGTTTATATAGCCCAGTACAGCGCTATACCCATCTATATCCAGCCATGCAAGCGCATCACACTTCTCTCATTCAATACTGAACATGAACATCGGGGCTGTTCAACGTGGAACATATGAACCATTAAGATACGTCCCCTGGGGTCTGCATGGTGTTATAACAGTCCCCCCAGCCCACCCCTCCATGGTCCCCCCAGCCCACCCCTCCATGGTCTCCCAAGCCCACCCCCTCCATGGTCCCCCCAGCCCACCCCTCCATGGTCCCCCCAGCCCACCCCTCGATGGTCCCCCCAGCCCACCCCTCCATGGTCCCCCCCAGCCCACCCCATGGTCCCCCAGCCCACCCCCATGGTCCCCCAGCCCACCACCCCCATGGTGCCCCCAGCCCACCCCCATGGTCTCCCCAGCCCACCCCTCCATGGTCCCCCCAGCCAACCTCCCCATGGTCCGCCCAGCCCACCCCCATGGTCCCCCAGCCCACCCCCTCCATGGTCCCCCCAGCCCACCCCCTCCATGGTCCCCCAGCCCACCCCCATGGTGCCCCCAGCCCACCCCCATGGTCCCCCCAGCCCACCCCCATGGTCCCCCCAGCCCACCCCCATGGTGCCCCCAGCCCACCCCCTCCATGGTCCCCCAGCCCACCCTCCATGGTCCCCCCAGCCCACCCCCATGGTCCCCCAGCCCACCCCCATGGTGCCCCCAGCCCACCCCCATGGTCCCCCTAGCCCACCCCCATGGTCCCCCCAGCCCACCCCCATGGTCCCCCTAGCCCACCCCCATGGTCCCCCCAGCCCACCCCCATGGTCCCCCTAGCCCACCCCCATGGTCCCCCCACCCCACCCCCATGGTCCCCCCAGACCACCCCCATGGTGCTACACCCCCCCACCCCCATGGTGCCCCCCCCACCCCCTTGTCATGCTTTTATGGCCTTATATTCATGCATACAAACGTGGACGAACAGGGACGTATCCCACCCCACTCCGCTCTTCCCTCTTGCTTGCTAACATGCGTCATGCGTCATGCGTCATGCGTCATGCGCAGGGATGGGCGGGAAGACCCCGTGTGTGCATGGATACATTCACTCAGTGATGGAGGGGGGGGGGGCCGTCATACACGAAGAGGAATGTATATATATACATCTCAGCCGTGCATTGCTCGGCTCGCGAATGTATATACATCATTAGAAAAATACAACTGATTGACAATGGAATGATTGTATACAAATGTATACATGAGTATACACAGACATACACATTACAAGTGCACATGAGCATACATAGATGAGGGCAAGAACGAGACATGATGACGATAAGTCTACATATATGTGTACATATGAAAGGACGTACACACACACACACACACACACACACACACACACACACACACACACAAATACATACACACACACACACACACACACACACAATGGTTCGGGTCGTATATCATAAGGTAGATATGTGCATATAAAAGACGTGTGTGTGTGTGTGTGTGTGTGTGTGTGTGTGTGTGTGTGTGTGTGTGTGTGTGTGTGTGTGTGTGTGTGTGTGTGTGTGTGTGTGTGTGTGTGTGTGTGTGTGTGTGTGTGTGTCCCTGGCTAACCTTTCACTACACACCCTCTGTCTCCCACTATACTGTACACCAAGATAAATAGACCCACGTCAACCTGTACACGAGCGAGTCTCTCTCTCTCTCTCTCTCTCTCTCTCTCTCTGAGCGGCGCAGAAAGAAAAGCTATCTCTATTTCTCACTGCTATAGAATATAGCTCTCTCTCTCTCTCTCTCTCTCTCTCTCTCTCTCTCTCTCTCTCTCTCTCTCTCTCTCTCTCTCTGACCACTTAACAAGTAAACGCAGCCTCTCCATGAGCTTTATGTAAAGTGAGAGAGAGAGAGAGAGAGAGAGAGAGAGAGAGAGAGAGAGAGAGAGAGAGAGAGAGAGAGAGAGAGGGAGGGAGGGAGGGAGGGAGGGAGGGAGGGAGGGAGGGAGGGAGGGAGAGAGAGAGAGAGAGAGAGAGAGAGAGAGAGAGAGAGAGAGAGAGAGAGAGAGAGAGAGAGAGAGAGAGAGAGAGAGAGAGAGAGAGAGAGGGGGAGAGAGAGAGAGAGAGAGAGAGAGAGAGAGAGAGAGAGAGAGAGAGAGAGAGAGAGAGAGAGAGAGAGGCCATCTCTCATTTCCACAGACACAGATCTCGTGTCGCATTTTGCTTTTAATAAATCAAGTCTTTCTGTTCCAAGGGTCGTACCGTCGTGTTCAAGGGTCGTACCGTCGTGCTCAAGGGTCGTACCGTCGTGTTCAAGGGTCGTACCGTCGTGCTCAAGGGTCGTACCGTCGTGTTCAAGGGTCGTACCGTCGTGCTCAAGGGTCGTACCGTCGTGCTCAAGGGTCGTATACCGTCGTGCTCAAGGGTCGTACCGTCGTGCTCAAGGGTCGTACCGTCGTGCTCAAGGGTCGTACCGTCGTGCTCGAGGGTCGCACCGTCGTGCTCAAGGATCGTACCGTCGTGCTCAAGGGTTGTACCGTCGTGCTCAAGGGTCGTACCGTCGTGCTCAAGGGTCGTACCGTCGTGCTCAAGGGTCGTATACCGTCGTGCTCAAGGGTCGTACCGTCGTGCTCAAGGGTCGTACCGTCCCAACCAAAGCCTTCCTGCAACCCCCCCCTCCCCACAAGCCATCAGTCTCCAACCCCTCCAACAGGGAGGGGGCGCCTCCTCCTCTTCCTACAAAAGGACATCCACAATTCATGCTGCTCTTAAAGGTGGATATCGCCTGCTGTGCACACGCTGCTACGACCATCTTCTTCAAGGGCATCGATCTGGGCATATCACTGTCTGCCCCCCGCCACGCGCTCGCACACAGGGACATATATATACACCATAAAGTCGAGAGGCACATCAAGTCTCTACGTGAATTTGGGACCAATGGCCCTTATCTCGATAACCTATATATTATAAACATTTCCTTAAATATATATATATATATATATATATATATATATATATATATTATCCCTGGGGATAGGGGAGAAAGAATACTTGCCACGTATTCCCTGCGTGTCGTAGAAGGCGACTAAAAGGGGAGGGAGCGGGTGGCTGGAAATCCTCCCCTCTCTTTTTTTTTTTTTTTAATTTTCCAAAAGAAGGAACAGAGAAGGGGGCCAGATGAGGATTTTCCCTCAAAGGCCCAGTCCTCTGTTCTTAACGCTACCTCGCTAATGCGGGAAATGGCGAATAGTTTGAAAGAAAGAAATATATATATATATATATATATATATATATATATATATATTCACATGTCTACCAAATGGCGTCGTAGCTATGTCTCTTCGATGTATATCAACTGACTGTTGTTATATTTCTCTCTTGTGTCTCCCCTGATGATGTGATTATTACACGAAAGTGCACTTGGGATCTCGACGTCGTGTTTCATTTCCACGGTGGATTTATTCTTCCCTCATTCCACCCACACCCCCGCCCCCCCAAGACCACTAGAACTGCATCTAGGCACTGCATCTAGGCACTGCATCTAGGCACAGCATCTAGGCACTGCATCTAGGCACTGCGTCCGTCTGTGGCAGTGAAAAACACGGAATCTTAAAATGCCTTTTTGAGTCCAGCCCCACATACTAGTGACCCGTGTGTGGGTCGTATACCGTCGTGCT
The DNA here is from genome assembly GCF_036320965.1 of Panulirus ornatus. Taxonomy (NCBI): domain Eukaryota; kingdom Metazoa; phylum Arthropoda; class Malacostraca; order Decapoda; family Palinuridae; genus Panulirus; species Panulirus ornatus. Next base: position 24,085,457 of record NC_092288.1, on the reverse strand, counting down.
CAAGGGTCGTATACCGTCGTGCTCAAGGGACGTATACCGTCGTGCTCAAGGGTCGTATACCGTCGTTTTCAAGGGTCGTATACCGTCGTGCTCAAGGGTCGCATACCGTCGTGCTCAAGGGTCGTATACCGTCGTGCTCAAGGGTCGTATACAGTCGTGCTCAAGGGACGTATACCGTCGTGCTCAAGGGACGTATACCGTCGTGTTCAAGGGACGTATTCCGTCGTGCTCAAGGGTCGTATACCGTCGTGTTCAAGGGTCGTATACCGTCGTGCTCAAGGGTCGTATACCGTCGTGCTCAAGGGACGTATACCGTCGTGTTCAAGGGACGTATACCGTCGTGCTCAAGGGTCGTATACCGTCGTGTTCAAGGGTCGTATACCGTCGTGTTCAAGGGTCGTATACCGTCGTGCTCAAGGGACGTATACCGTCGTGTTCAAGGGACGTATACCGTCGTGCTCAAGGGTCGTATACCGTCGTGCTCAAGGGTCGTATACCGTCGTGTTCAAGGGTCGTATACCGTCGTGTTCAAGGGTCGCATACCGTCGTGCTCAAGGGTCGTATACCGTCGTGCTCAAGGGTCGTATACCGTCGTGTTCAAGGGACGTATACCGTCGTGCTCAAGGGTCGTATACCGTCGTGCTCAAGGGTCGTATACCGTCGTGTTCAAGGGTCGTATACCGTCGTGTTCAAGGGACGTATACCGTCGTGCTCAAGGGTCGTATACCGTCGTGCTCAAGGGTCGTATACCGTCGTGCTCAAGGGTCGTATACCGTCGTGTTCAAGGGTCGTATACCGTCGTGCTCAAGGGTCGTATACCGTCGTGCTCAAGGGTCGTGTACCGTCGTGCTCAAGGGTCGTATACCGTCGTGCTCAAGGGTCGTATACCGTCGTGCTCAAGGGTCGTATACCGTCGTGCTCAAGGGTCGTATACAGTCGTGCTCAAGGGACGTATACAGTCGTGCTCAAGGGTCGTATACCGTCGTGCTCAAGGGACGTATACCGTCGTGCTCAAGGGACGTATACCGTCGTGCTCAAGGGACGTATACCGTCGTGTTCAAGGGACGTATACCGTCGTGCTCAAGGGTCGTATACCGTCGTGTTCAAGGGTCGTATACCGTCGTGCTCAAGGGTCGTATACCGTCGTGCTCAAGGGTCGTATACCGTCGTGCTCAAGGGACGTATACCGTCGTGTTCAAGGGACGTATACCGTGGTGCTCAAGGGTCGTATACCGTGGTGCTCAAGGGTCGTATACCGTCGTGCTCAAGGGTCGTATACCGTCGTGTTCAAGGGTCGTATACCGTCGTGTTCAAGGGTCGTATACCGTCGTGCTCAAGGGTCGTATACCGTCGTGTTCAAGGGTCGTATACCGTCGTGCTCAAGGGTCGTATACCGTCGTGCTCAAGGGACGTATACCGTCGTGCTCAAGGGTCGTATACCGTCGTGCTCAAGGGTCGTATACCGTCGGGTTCAAGGGTCGTATACCGTCGTGTTCAAGGGTCGTATACCGTCGTGCTCAAGGGTCGTGTACCGTCGTGCTCAAGGGTCGTATACCGTCGTGCTCAAGGGTCGTATACCGTCGTGCTCAAGGGTCGTATACCGTCGTGCTCAAGGGTCGTATACCGTCGTGCTCAAGGGTCGTATACCGTCGTGCTCAAGGGTCGTATACCGTCGTACTCAAGGGGAGGGGGAGGGGAGTGGGAGGGGAGTGGGAGGGGGGGAAGGAAGGGGAGGGATGGGGGAGGGGAGGGGAGGGGTGTGCGGGGGGGGGGGGGGGAGACGCAAGTACTCCTTGCGGTGGGTGGGGGGGTCCTGTGGTCCGGTGTGGTCCGTTCCTAACGTCTCCTCGGCGTGGTCCGTTCCTAACGTCTCCTCGGCGTGGTCCGTTCCTAACGTCTCCTCGGTGTGGTCCGTTCCCCCGTCTCTCGGCGTGGTCCGTTCCTCACGTCTCCTCGGCGTGGTCCGTTCCCCCGTCTCTCGGCGTGGTCCGTTCCTCACGTCTCCTCGGCGTGGTCCGTTCCTCACGTCTCCTCGGCGTGGTCCGTTCCTAACGTCTCCTCGGCGTGGTCCGTTCCTAACGTCTCCTCGGCGTGGTCCGTTCCTAACGTCTCCTCGGCGTGGTCCGTTCCTACCGTCTCCTCGGCGTGGTCCGTTCCTAACGTCTCCTCGGCGTGGTCCGTTCCTAACGTCTCCTCGGCGTGGTCCGTTCCTACCGTCTCCTCGGCGTGGTCCGTTCCTAACGTCTCCTCGGCGTGGTCCGTTCCTAACGTCTCCTCGGTGTGGTCCGTTCCCCCGTCTCCTCGGCGTGGTCCGTTCCTAGCGTCTCCTCGGCGTGGTCCGTTCCCCCGTCTCCTCGGCGTGGTCCGTTCCTAACGTCTCCTCGGCGTGGTCCGTTCCTAGCGTCTCCTCGGCGTGGTCCGTTCCTAACGTCTCCTCGGCGTGGTCCGTTCCTACCGTCTCCTCGGCGTGGTCCGTTCCTAACGTCTCCTCGGCGTGGTCCGTTCCTAACGTCTCCTCGGTGTGGTCCGTTCCTAACGTCTCCTCGGCGTGGTCCGTTCCTAGCGTCTCCTCGGCGTGGTCCGTTCCCCCGTCTCCTCGGCGTGGTCCGTTCCTAACGTCTCCTCGGCGTGGTCCGTTCCTAGCGTCTCCTCGGCGTGGTCCGTTCCTAACGTCTCCTCGGCGTGGTCCGTTCCTAACGTCTCCTCGGCGTGGTCCGTTCCTAACGTCTCCTCGGTGTGGTCCGTTCCCCCGTCTCCTCGGCGTGGTCCGTTCCTAGCGTCTCCTCGGCGTGGTCCGTTCCCCCGTCTCCTCGGCGTGGTCCGTTCCTAACGTCTCCTCGGCGTGGTCCGTTCCTAGCGTCTCCTCGGCGTGGTCCGTTCCTAACGTCTCCTCGGCGTGGTCCGTTCCTAACGTCTCCTCGGCGTGGTCCGTTCCTAACGTCTCCTCGGTGTGGTCCGTTCCCCCGTCTCCTCGGCGTGGTCCGTTCCTAGCGTCTCCTCGGCGTGGTCCGTTCCCCCGTCTCCTCGGCGTGGTCCGTTCCTAACGTCTCCTCGGCGTGGTCCGTTCCTAGCGTCTCCTCGGCGTGGTCCGTTCCTAGCGTCTCCTCGGCGTGGTCCGTTCCTAACGTCTCCTCGGCGTGGTCCGTTCCTAGCGTCTCCTCGGCGTGGTCCGTTCCTAACGTCTCCTCGGCGTGGTCCGTTCCTAACGTCTCCTCGGTGTGGTCCGTTCCCCCGTCTCCTCGGCGTGGTCCGTTCCTAGCGTCTCCTCGGCGTGGTCCGTTCCCCCGTCTCCTCGGCGTGGTCCGTTCCTAACGTCTCCTCGGCGTGGTCCGTTCCTAACGTCTCCTCGGCGTGGTCCGTTCCTAACGTCTCCTCGGCGTGGTCCGTTCCTAACGTCTCCTCGGCGTGGTCCGTTCCTCACGTCTCCTCGGCGTGGTCCGTTCCTAACGTCTCCTCGGCGTGGTCCGTTCCTCACGTCTCCTCGGCGTGGTCCGTTCCTAGCGTCTCCTCGGCGTGGTCCGTTCCTCACGTCCCTTCATCATGTCCCCCCGGGGGGGCCTTGACCCCTGACCTTCTCGTCAGCCAACACACACACACACACACACACACACACACACACACACACACACACACAAACACACACACACACAGGGTGAAGTTTTGCTGGATTATTGCCCCGGGCGACGACCACCAGGCTCTCTCTCTCTCTCTCTCACTGAGAGAGAGAGAGAGAGAGAGAGAGAGAGAGAGAGAGAGAGAGGAAGGCCTCACACAACCAGGGAGTCGACCACACACTGGCTGGTCTGGTCGTGTAGACACAATTTTCACCTTACAATATCTAGACGGCAGAGAAGATCGCGACCACGAATTGCTTTTATCCATATAGCTTCAATAAAATGGTATATATATATCTATTTTGCTTTGTCGCTGTCTCCCGCGTTTGCGAGGTAGCGCAATGAAACAGACGAAAGAAATGGCCCAACCCACACCCCCATACACATGTGTATATACATATATGCCCACACACGCACATAAACATAATATATTTCAACGTATACATATATATACATACACAGACATATACACATATATACATGCACATAATTCATACTTGCTGCCTTTATTCATCCCCGTCGCCACCCCCTCCCCCCGCATGTGCGCGAGGTAGCGCTAGGAAAAGACTACAAAGGCCCCATTCGTTCACACTCAGTCTCTAGCTGTCATGTAATAATGCACCGAAACCACAGCTCCCTTTCCACATCCAGGCCCCACACAACTTTCCATGGTTTACCCTAGACGCTTCACATGCCCTGGTTCAATCCATTAACAGCCCGTCGACCCCGGTATACCATATCGTTCCAATTCACTCTATTCCTTGCACGCCTTTCACCCTCCTGCATGTTCAGGCCCCGATCACTCAAAATCTTTTTCACTCCATCATTCCACCTCCAATTTGGTCTCCCACTTCTCCTCGTTCCCTCCACCGGAAAGTCTATCGAATCAAAGCCTATCTATTTAACATATTCACCCCCACACTGTGACACATATACCCCTGCCTATACCATACTCACCCCCACACCGTAACATAACTACCCTGCCCATAACATATCCACCCCCAGGCTATGACACATCTACTCCAACTCTTGTATGAGTTTGTACAAAAAATGGCCACCATTGTAACATAGACAGCATCACGCAAATGTTATCTCCCACCCATGAATATAGATAGCTAATTATGAACATTACAAACATATGATCACATATAGAAAAGCATTAACATAAACATTAACAAGGACGAATAAAATTAATTACTGATATATATATATATATATATATATATATATATATATATATATATATATATATATATATATATATATATATATATATATATTCCTATGAGTCCACGGGGAAAATGAAACACGATAAGTTCCCAAGTGCACTTTCGTGTCATAATCACATTGTCAGGGGAGACACAAGAGAGAAATATGTCAGTTGATATACATCGAAGAGACGAAGCTAGGATGCCATTTGGTAAACATGTGATTGTCGTTTTGGACCCTACCCTATGATCCACTTCCGCTTCCATGGTTCCATCCGCTGCCAGATCCACTCCCAGATATCTAAAACACTTCACTTCCTCCAGTTTTTCTCCATTCAAACTTACCTCCCAATTGACTTGACCCTCAAGCCTACTGTACCTAATAACCTTGCTCTTATTCACATTTACTCTTAACTTTCTTCTTCCACACACTTTACCAAACTCAGTCACCAGCTTCTGCAGTTTCTCACATGAATCAGCCACCAGCGCTGTATCATCAGCGAACAACAACTGACTCACTTCCCAAGCTCTCTCATCCACAACAGACTTCATATATATATATATATATATATATATATATATATATATATATATATATATATATATATATATATATATAAACCAAGTAGCGATAATGTGACGCTGTAATAAGGCTAATAAGTAATTAAGCCTGAGTATGTAATTAGGTGACCTGGTCACAAACTAATCTCCCAGTAATATTTTGGTTATATTTAATAAGGCTTATTATAACCTTACCTGATTATCTTAACTTGGGCCAACGGTGCCCAACTGCCGACTCCACACTTGGGCCCATATAATAAGAATAATAATAATAATAATAATAATAATAATAATAATAATAATAATAAAGTAATAATAATAATATTAATAATAATAATAATATTAATAATAATAATAATAATAATAATAATAATAATAATAATAATAATATTAATAATAATATTAATAATAATAATAATAATAATAATAATAATAATAATAATAATAATAATAATAATATCCCTGGGGATAGGGGAGAAAGAATACTTCCCACGTATTCCCTGCGTGTCGTAGAAGGCGACTAAAAGGGGAGGGAGCGGGGGGCTGGAAATCCTCCCCTCTCGTTTTTTTTTTTTTTTTTCAAAAGAAGGAACAGAGAAGGGGGCCAGGTGAGGACTTTCCCTCAAAGGCCTAGTCCTCTGTTCTTAACGCTACCTCGCTATCGCGGGAAATGGCGAATAGTATGAAAAAAAAAATAATAACATCACACAATATAAACACAATAATTCATACGCCATTATCAAAAACGCATTATATATTGTCGTTATTAATATAATTAACACATATTTTTTTTGCTCTGATCCAGACTTTCATATGTGTGTTATCACACATATTTTGCATATTTTATTTACATATTCTGTATGCAAATTAAGGCAGCCCTTGTATAGGATAACTGACCAGACAGAATATGATAACTCAAATAACCAAATTATTGAAAGTCCCCGGCCTTTGACAGCCTGGGACAACGGGGTTTGACAAAGAGGGAATATCTTTTAGGCGAATTCACTTATATCATTTCAATATGCAAATTTTCTTCTCTCTCTCTCTGTTTAGCAAATATGCAAATGAGAGGGGGGGCTGTGGGGGGGGTTAAAGCTTTTAAGTCAGGGTATAGCAGCAGTACTGACTGATACCCCCCCCCCCCTTTCCCCTCCCCGCCAAAAGATTACGACATAATTCTAAGCCCTTGAGCACGACGGTATAACGACCCTTGAGCACGACGGTATAACGACCCATGAGCACGACGGTATAACGACCCATGAGCACGACGGTATAACGACCCTTGAGCACGACGGTATACGACCCTTGAGCACGACGGTATACGACCCATGAGCACGACGGTATAACGACCCTTGAGCACGACGGTATACGACCCTTGAGCACGACGGTATACGACCCTTGAGCACGACGGTACACGACCCTTGAGCACGACGGTATACGGTCCTTGAGCACGACGGTATACGACCCTTGAGCACGACGGTATACGACCCTTGAGCACGACGGTATACAGCCATTGAGCACGACGGTATACGACCCTTGAGCACGACGGTATACGATCCTTGAGCACGACGGTATACGACCCTTGAACACGACGGTATACGACCCTTGAGCACGACGGTATACGACCCTTGAGCACGACGGTATACGACCCTTGAGCACGACGGTATACGACCCTTGAGCACGACGGTACACGACCCTTGAGCACGACGGTATACGACCCTTGAGCACGACGGTATACGACCCTTGAGCACGACGCCTTTACTGCTGGAGACTGGCCATCAAGACGTGTGATATACACGAACTTGTGGCCATAACATCTAACGTGGGTCCGGGAACTGATGAAACCCACCTTGTGGGGGTGGGGGGGTGTTGGGTGGGTGAAGGGGGGTGGGGGTGGTGGTGGGGGGGGTGGGGGTGTTTACCATGTTTACCAAATGGCGTCGTAGCTTCGTCTCTTCGATGTATATCAACTGACTGTTGTTATATTTCTTCTCTCTTGTGTCTCCCCTGATGATGTGATTATTACACGAAAGTGCACTTGGGAACTTTTCGTGTTTCCTTTTCCCCGTGGACTCATAGGAATAAACTTGATCACGCGCAAAATTGTGATCCTTTCCAATATATATATATATATATATATATATATATATATATATATATATATATATATATATATATATATATATATATAATGAACAAGGAAACACACATACCCTATACAGGGACAGCAATGTAGGGATAAAGAGATGAGTATAAGACGTAAGCATATATGTATATAGGATCTCACAAGGGGAGGGGGAGAGGGGAACTCAAGATGGAGGGGGGGAAGGAAGGAAGGAAGGAAGGAAGGAAGGAAGGGGGGAGGGAATATAAATGATTAACCCCCCCCCCCCCCCCCCCATCCCGCACCGTGTCAAGTAATTAGGCGGTGTAAGGGAAGAGGCCGTTCGCGTGTGTCTCGTCCCAGACCGGTAGTTGAGGCGAGGGGGGGTAAGGGAGGTCAGGGGTGTAGGGGGGGGGGAAACTGATGCCAAAATAGGCCATTGCCAAGGGGAGGGGAGGTGGAGGTGGAATGGGGGGGGGAAGGAAGGGGAGAGGAGGAGAGCCCCATCCCTCCCTGGGTAATGGTGAAGGAATGGTTCATCAGGCCAGATATTGGCGGCTGTTAAGAACGGCATCACTTGATCACAAGTTATCTAATTACAAGTCCAAAGTTTTCCACGAGTGAGGCGGAGGAGGAGGTGCGCGCCCGCCACCTCTCTCTCCAATCCTGCCCTTCTACCTGGCTGCTTATTACTCCCTCCTGAATATATATATATATATATATATATATATATATATATATATATATATATATATATATATATATATATAATCCCTAGGGATAAGGGAAAAATAATACTTGCCACGTATTCCCTGCGTGTCGTAGAAGGCGACTAAAAGGGGAGGGAGCGGGGGGCTGGAAATCCTCCCCTCTCGTTTTTTTTTTCTTTTTTTTCCAAGAGAAGGAACAGAGAAGAGGTCCAGGTGAGGATATTCCCTCAAAGGCCCAGTCCTCTGTTCTTAACGCTACCTCGCTATCGCGGGAAATAGCGAATAGTATGAAATACAGACGAAACAGTTATACAGATAAATGAATAAATAATTACACTGGCACCCGTTTATTCATCTAAATGCTTCATATAAATGATTTATTTCGGCGAATATAACGATATTCAAAGCGACTCAGATATTTTCAATATTAATTCAATACATCGAAATACAGAATGACTTAAGGTACAGCTGTGATGATAAATGATAATAATAATAATAAATGACAAATAATAAATAATAACCAGCGTTTAAATCGGAATTAATACCGTACTGAAGCGTTTATTGACAATACTCAGCCAAAGCTTTAATAGAGGAGAGGAAAAACAATCAAACAAACAAACAAACAAACAAAGGGATCTAACCTGGTCATAAAATACGTAACATAAACAACAAAGACAATATCGGGGTCACTTGTTGCATCACGTCAACAATGAAACTAATTTGAATAAACTTACCCAACCGTAAACATAAATAAATCATAAATAACGCGTTCGAATTATTAATAATGGCTGAATTATATGACAAAATACACCCAAACACACACACATATATTCTTCATCGAAAACTGGAAACACATCATGAAATATTGTGATGAAATACATATAAAAAGGTTGAGTGAGAATTATTAAAATATATATTACATGGGAGGGTATTGATTGAGAGGGTGAAGGCGTGTACAGAGCATCAGATTGGGGAAGAGCAGTGCGGTTTCAGAAGTGGTAGAGGATGCGTGGATCAGGTGTTTGCTTTGAAGAATGTATGTGAGAAATATTAGAAAAGCAAATGGATTTGTATGTAGCATTTATGGATCTGGAGAAGGCATATGATAGAGTTGATAGAGATGCTCTGTGGAAGGTATTAAGAATATATGGTGTGGGAGGCAAGTTGTTAGAAGCAGTGAAAAGTTTTTATCGAGGATGTAAGGCTTGTGTACGTGTAGGAAGAGAGGAAAGTGATTGGTTCTCAGTGAATGTAGGTTTGCGGCAGGGGTGTGTGATGTCTCCATGGTTGTTTAATTTGTTTATGGATGGGGTTGTTAGGGAGGTGAATGCAAGAGTTTTGGAAAGATGGGCAAGTATGAAGTCTGTTGTGGATGAGAGAGCTTGGGAAGTGAGTCAGTTGTTGTTCGCTGATGATACAGCGCTGGTGGCTGATTCATGTGAGAAACTGCAGAAGCTGGTGACTGAGTTTGGTAAAGTGTTTGAAAGAAGAAAGTTAAGAGTAAATGTGAATAAGAGCAAAGGTTATTAGGTACAGTAGGGTTGAGGGTCAAGTCAATTGGGAGGTAAGTTTGAATGGAGAAAAACTGGAGGAAGTAAAGTGTTTTAGATATCTGGGAGTGGACCTGGCAGCGGATGGTACCATGGAAGCGGAAGTGAATCATAGGGTGGGGGAGGGGGCGAAAATCCTGGGAGCCTTGAAGAATGTGTGGAAGTCGAGAACATTATCTCGGAAAGCAAAAATGGGTATGTTTGAAGGAATAGTGGTTCCAACAATGTTGTATGGTTGCGAGGCGTGGGCTATGGATAGAGTTGTGCGCAGGAGGGTGGATGTGCTGGAAATGAGATGTTTGAGGACAATGTGTGATGTGAGGTGGTTTGATCGAGTAAGTAATGTAAGGGTGAGAGAGATGTGTGGAAATGAAAAGAGCGTGGTTGAGAGAGCAGAAGAGGGTGTTTTTAAATGGTTTGGGCACATGGAGAGAATGAGTGAGGAAAGATTGACCAAGAGGATATATGTGTCGGAGGTGGAGGGAACGAGGAGAAGTGGGAGACCAAATTGGAGGTGGAAAGATGGAGTGAAAAAGATTTCGTGTGATCGGGGCCTGAACATGCAGGAGGGTGAAAGGAGGGCAAGGAATAGAGTGAATTGGATCGATGTGGTATACCGGGGTTGACGTGCTGTCAGTGGATTGAATCAGGGCATGTGAAGCGTCACTTTACCAAACTCAGTCACCAGCTTCTGCAGTTTCTCACATGAATCAGCCACCAGCGCTGTATCATCAGCGAACAACAACTGACTCACTTCCCAAGCTCTCTCATCCACAACAGACTTCATACTTGCCCCTCTTTCCAAAACTCTTGCATTCACCTCCCTAACAACCCCATCCATAAACAAATTAAACAACCATGGAGACATCACACACCCCTGCCGCAAACCTACATTCACTGAGAACCAATCACTTTCCTCTCTTCCTACACGTACACATGCCTTACATCCTCGATAAAAACTTTTCACTGCTTCTAACAACTTGCCTCCCACACCATATATTCTTAATACCTTCCACAGAGCATCTCTATCAACTCTATCATATGCCTTCTCCAGATCCATAAATGTTACACACAAATTCATTTACTTTTCTAAGTATTTCTCACATACATTCTTCAAAGCAAACACCTGACCCACACATCCTCTACCACTTCTGAAACCACACTGCTCTTCCCAAATCTGATGCTCTGTACATGCCTTCACCCTCTCAATCAATACCCTCCCATATAATTTACCAGGAGTACTCAACAAACTTATACCCAAAAGATCACAAAGACTTCAGACCTGTAGTACTAACATTTAATATTATGAAATGTTTAGAAAGCATTGTGAAAAACTATATCTGTGAAAAAACAAATAATTTAAAAGACCCTATGCAATTTGCTTATCGTAATAATAGGAGTGTACAGGATGCAACACTTGTACTATTAAATGATATTAATAAGCATTTAGATAAGCCTAAATCACAAATTAGAGCACTATACATTGATTTTAGTTCAGCATTTAATACAAGGCAACCTCATATTTTGCTCAATAAAATGCTAGAATTGGGTGTAAATAGAAATATCTTAATATGGATTTTTAGCTTTTTAACCCAGAGACCCCAATATACCAATGTAAATAATGTTAAGTCTAATGTGATAGTCACCAACACAGGAGCCCCCCAAGGTTGTGTATTGTCCCCAGCTCTTTTCACCTTGTATACAGATGATTGTAGAAGTGAAATTGATGATTGTACTATTATAAAATATGCTGACGATACAGTTATCTTAGGAAAAATTGTAAATAATAATTATGAAGGCAATTTAACTCAAGTTAAAAAATTCGTTGACTGGAGTAAACAAAATTTTTTGGAGCTTAATGTAAAGAAAACGGAAGAGATGATATTTGATTTCAGAACTAAAAATAAACACGTACCAGACCTATTAACAATTGAGGAAGAAAACGTAGAAAGAGTAAACTAGTATAAGTATTTGGGCTTTATGACTGATGACCAGTTGAAGGGAAGTGTTAATACAGATATGGTGTCAAGGAAGTGTAACCAAAGATTACACTTTGTACGTCTCTTGCATAACCTACATGTAGATAAAATGGTCATTAGCCTATTTTACAAATCAATTTTAGAATCAGTTCTGAATTTTTCAATCACTGCCTGGTATGGAAAACTTACTTGCCAAGATAAAAAGAAGTTGGGAAGGATTGTTAAGAAAGCAAGAAAACTAGGTGCAGAGACCACATCACTGAATAAGCTGTATCAAAAAGGTACAATGAAACAAGTAGACAGAATGATGAAAGATGTAACGCAACCGCTACATAACTGTTACACGTATCTTAAATCTGGTAGAAGGCTAGCTCTGCCCAAGCTGCACACTAACAGATACAAAAAGTCGTTTGTACCTAAAAGCATTCTGCTTTTCAATCATCTATCATCACTATAACTTCTAGCTTTAAGTTTCATGATAACTGTAGGTGATGGTTCATGATAGGGACGGTGACAAGCTGATATCGCATGTACACAATAGCAAAGTAACATTTTATATGAAATAACCTATGTAATATTTCTTGTTAATATTTTAATGTTTTTTTTTTTTTAACAACTACTAAGGAGCTCTAAAGCCAAAACGA
>NC_092288.1:24050587-24068087 GCF_036320965.1 Panulirus ornatus | reverse complement strand
TCCTAGCTGCTTTCCTAGCTGCCTTCCTAGCTGCCTGCCTGGCTGTCTGCCTAGCTACTTTCCTAGCTGTCTGCCTTCCTAGCTGCTTTCCTAGCTGCCTTCCTACCTGCCTGCCTAGCTGCCTTCCTAGCTGCCTGCCTAGCTACCTCTGCCTGCCTAGCTGCCTTCCTAGCTGCCTGCCTAGCTACCTCCCTAGCTGCCTTCCTAGCTGCCTTCCTAGCTGCCTGCCTAGCTGCCTTCCTAGCTGCCTGCCTAGCTACCTCCCTAGCTGCCTTCCTAGCTGCCTGCCTAGCTGCCTTCCTAGCTGCCTGCCTAGCTGCCTTCCTAGCTGCCTGCCTAGCTGCCTTCCTAGCTGCCAAAACAAAGTGGGAGGTGGGGAACCGCTCGTAAGGTGGGGGGGGGGGGGGGGTGTTAACACTCAAGACCGGCTCTGGTTGACTCAAGTCAAGAGACGTTCTGGTTGACTCAAGTCAAGACAGGCTCTGGTTGACTCAAGTCAAGAGACGTTCTGGTTGACTCAAGTCAAGAGACGTTCTGGTTGACTCAAGTCAAGACAGGCTCTGGTTGACTCAAGTCAAGAGACGTTCTGGTTGACTCAAGTCAAGACAGGCTCTGGTTGACTCAAGTCAAGAGACGTTCTGGTTGACTCAAGTCAAGAGACGTTCTGGTTGACTCAAGTCAAGACAGGCTCTGGTTGACTCAAGTCAAGAGACGTTCTGGTTGACTCAAGTCAAGAGACGTTCTGGTTGACTCAAGTCAAGACAGGCTCTGGTTGATTCAAGTCAAGAGACGTTCTGGTTGACTCAAGTCAAGACAGGCTCTGGTTGACTCAAGTCAAGAGACGTTCTGGTTGACTCAAGTCAAGACAGGCTCTGGTTGACTCAAGTCAAGACAGGCTCTGGTTGACTCAAGTCAAGAGACGTTCTGGTTGACTTAAGTCAAGAGACGTTCTGGTTGACTCAAGTCAAGAGACGTTCTGGTTGACTCAAGTCAAGAGACGTTCTGGTTGACTTAAGTCAAGAAAGACTCTGGTTGACTCAAGTCAAGAGACGTTCTGGTTGACTCAAGTCAAGAGACGTTCTGGTTGACTCAAGTCAAGAGACGTTCTGGTTGACTCAAGTCAAGAGACGTTCTGGTTGACTCAAGTCAAGAGACGTTCTGGTTGACTCAAGTCAAGAGACGTTCTGGTTGACTCAAGTCAAGACCGGTTCTGGTTGACTCAAGTCAAGAGACGTTCTGGTTGACTCAAGTCAAGACAGGCTCTGGTTGACTTAAGTCAAGAGACGTTCTGGTTGACTCAGCTGACGAACTAAAGAATGAAAAAGAAAAAAATCTATTTTCGTCTTTCCCTGTTCCTGAGACACTCACTAATCCATAAATGCATTATTAATTATCTAAAGAATCCCATCGATTATGATTTAATGGAGTTAAGATAAAAATAAATGCGATATAAGTCATAATTCTCTCTATATTTCAATTAAAACTTGGCCTCCAATCTGGACTTGGGTCCCTAAATGGTACCTCGAACATATAAAAAAAAAAATTATTTCTAATATAAGTTATTCTGTCTCATTTCTAAAAATTATTTTCTAATATATAATAAGTTATTCTGTCTCATTTTTAAAAGAAGATATGTTTTACGAGCGGGTGAGGAGTGAGAGGGGGTTCCAGTAATCTCATTCCAATATGTAACATTCGCTGCTCGGTTTAAATTACGGTAAACTAACTCAGGGAACTTGGTTTGAACTTTGTTAATGTGGTGTGGGACCAAGCAGGGGGTGGAGGGGACAATGTGTGGAGGGGACAGTAGGTGGAGGGGACAGTAGGTGGAGGGGACAGTAGGTGGAGGGGGCAGTAGGTGGAGGGGGCAGTAGGTGGAGGGGACAGTAGGTGAAGGGAACAGTGGGTGGAGGAGACAGTGGCTAGACGGGACAATAGGTGGAGGGAACAGTGGGTGGAGGGGACAACGGGTGGAGGGGACAACGGGTGCAAGGGACAATGCATGGACGGGACAATGGAAGTAGGGGATACGTGGAAAGGACAGATAAACAGGAGACCTGATGGTCTATGACCAGGTTATCTGCTGGAGGACAGTACATGGGAAGGACAGATAACACAAGACCTGATGGTCCATGACCAGGTTATCTGCTGGAGGACAGTACATGGGAAGGGACAGATAACACAAGACCTGATGGTCCATGACCAGGTTATCTGCTGGAGGACAGTACATGGGAAGGACAGATAACACAAGACCTGATGGTCCATGACCAGGTTATCTGCTGAAGGACAGTACATGGGAAGGACAGATAACACAAGACCTGATGGTCCATGACCAGGTTATCTGCTGGAGGACAGTAGTAATGTCCTCAGGCCACAGTCTCAGTTGTCGTGGAGACAAGATAGTAAGCAGGAGGCTCCTCCCCAAACCCACCACTCCCTCCGGCTCAACATTAGGCAGGAGAAACTATAAGAAGGAACACCTCGTACTATGGAGAGTACATACTGCCATTGGAATTCTACAGGGACGTGTCAACTCAAAAAAGTCCCAGACTCAGAATGCAGTGGATGTCTTCCTGGATGAAAGCTCAAAAGTGAAATGGAAAAAATAAGAAAGATTTTTAAGCAATCTGTTTTTCTAGTCTTGTAGAACCAGACTTGTATACTTATAATTCACATTAGCGAAGGATTTCTCCAGCCCTGATTTGAAAGCAGTGAAGTCTGCACATATTCTACATCTAGTGGCGATATATTACCATCTACCATATATCTACTCCTGAAACTGAAATAGAATCAATAGACCATGTTAAAATTATATCTCACCCCCTTTCAATTTCCCCCCCCCCCCAATTTTCTCCCATGGTCGTAGTATTGACATCTAACCTTGAGTAATCAATTTTCTTTGAAATCATTTGGTTGGAATTATTCCACAATTTGAATCCCTCGACCAGACACCTTCCCTCCTCAGAGCCTGCATCACGTTCCCTGTCCTCTACCCCGAACCACGCTGGGCCCAACCACAGTGTCATTCGACAGTGTGTGTGTATCTCGCCCGACCATGCCCCTGGGGGGGCACAAGGCAGCCAATCCTCTAAATTCTACTCCTCCATCAAAGATCCAAAGAGTCCCAAACAGAGGCATGGAGCCCTTCCTCCTGCAAGGGTGTTCGTCTCGCCCAATACTTTATAAAAGTCATTGTGAGTTCCTTTTGGTACATTCCTGTGTCCTTTTTAAGGTCGTCTCTATCATAATACATCCCTCTGGCTCCTAGCTCACCCGTTTCATTAATCATATCATCACCATTTTCAAGAATATTCATAGCATATGCAAATTTACCGGGACCTGAATCGCCCCCATGTCCCTCCCCCCTCTTCAACCGCTGCCTCGCTCTATTCCACTTTCCAAAGATCAGAGAACATATTTGCCCTCCCGGGTCTCTGACGAAGAACAGCTTTGTGACTGCGCTGTGAGGTTGAAGGTAAAGTCGCCTGCGTAAAACATTTTGGAGGACATTTTCTTGATCTCGTTAGCTGTAGAGGGTCGAGTAGATCATGTCTGTCAACATGCAGGTGAGCAGTGAGGAGGGTCAACTATGGACAGGAGGAGGATATGAGACAAGGTGCAGTAGACGGGGAGTCGAGGTGCATTGAGGTGGAGAGGACATTATTTAGAGGGGACAGGAGGTGGGAGGGGACACTAATTGTAAGGGACAGTGGTCCATTTCCTCACACTCACCACCATATTCCCGGCTCTTCGACTCCACCAAGGAACAGTCAGCCATCCCAGCTGCTGTCTCTCTCTCTCTCAACACGTTCACGTTCAACAAGCTCTCCTCTCCATGAGCGTCAATTTGTACATAATCCAGCAATGTCCGTTCCCTCCCCCCCCCCCAATCACGCATACGTACATACGTACATACACACACATTCGCTCGAACCTTGCATCTGTGAACACCAATCCCATTCCAGCAAACGACCCGACAAGCTTATCTTCATTTCCACAGAGAACAAGAACTTTAGCTACCAATTCTATGCTCAATTACCACACCATCCACCACTGCATTTAGCAATAATAACAATAATAATGAATAATAATAATAATAATAATAATAATAATAATAATGATAATAATAATAATAATAATAATAAAAATAATAATAATAATATTAATAATAATAATAATACTAATAATAATAATGATAATAATAATAACAATAATAATAATATAATATAATACAATATACTGATATAATAATATTGATAATAATAATGATAATAATAATGATAATAATAATAATAATAATAATAATAATAATAATAATAATAATACCAGACACAGACCACCTCAAGCTGACCCCCCCCCATCTCAACAGGCCCCCCCCCACACAAGACTCCTCCCCCATCACAAGACTGAGGAGAGGGGGGAGGGGGAGGAGCAAGACAATATAAACAACAACGTTGTATTTATCTTTACTATCTCTTAAGATGAGGAAGGGGGGAGGGGGGGGGAGGGTGGCAGGCGGGCCCCATAACCTGTTGGCCCAAGAGGGGAAAGGAGGGAGGGAGGGGAAAGGGGAGGGGGTGAAAGAGGCATTATCTTGCCCACAGAGTGGGGGGGGGGGGGCGGGGGGCCGTGGCGTCCATTAAGGTCAAGATAAGAGCTATCTGTGGCACAAGACGCCCAAAGCTGATGTAGTCCAGGCGCTGGCCACAGGGCATTACGCCTCTTCAGGGGCCCCCGGGCGTGGGGGGGAGGTAATGGGGGTGCGGGGGGGGGGGTAAATTTGAGTAAAATACAGATTAAATTTGGATCAGTTTTATAGTTTTTAATTAGACTTTTCCCTATATATGTATATCAACTGACTGTTGTATTTCTCTCTTGTGTCTCCCCTGATGATGTGGTTATTACACGAAAGTGCACTTGGCAACTTATCGTGTTTCATTTTCCCCGTGGACTCATAGGAATATATATATATATATATATATATATATATATATATATATATATATATATATATATATATATATATATATATATAAACTAGTTATCATTTATTTTGCTTTGTCGCTGTCTCCCGCGTTAGCGAGGTAGCGCAAGGAAACAGACGAAAGAATGGCCCAACCCACCCACATACACATGTATATACATACACGTCCACACACGAAAATATACATACCTATACATCTCAACGTATACATATATATATACACACACAGACTATACATATATACACATGTACATAATTCATACTGTCTGCCTTTATTCATTCCCATCGCCACCCCGCCACACATGAAATAACAACCCCCTCCCCCCTCATGTGTGCGAGGAAGCGCTAGGAAAAGACAACAAAGGCCCCATTCGTTCACACTCAGTTTCTAGCTGTCATGTATAATACACCGAAACCACAGCTCCCTTCCACATCCAGGCCCCAGAGAACTTTCCATGGTTTACCCCAGACGCTTCACATGTCCTGGTTCAATCCATTGAAAGCCGGTCGACCCCGGTATACCACATCGTTCCAATTCACTCTATTCCTTGCGCGCCTTTCACTCTCCTGCATGTTCAGGCCCCGGTCACTCAAAATCTTTTCACTCCATCTTTCCACCTCCAATTTGGTCTACCACTTCTCGTTTCGTTCCCTCCACCTCTGACACATATATCATCTTGGTCAATCTTTCCTCACTCATTCTCTCCCTGTGACCAAACCATTTCAAAACACCCTCTTCTGCTCTCACACTCTTTTTATTACCAAACATCTCTATTACCCTATCATTACTTACTCGATCAAACCACCTCACACCACATATTGTCCTCAAGCATCTCATTTCCAGCACATCCACCCTCCTCCGCACAACTCTATCCATAGCCCACGCCTCGCAACCATATAACATTGTTGGAACCACTATTCCTTCAAACATACCCATTTTTGCTTTCCGAGATAATGCTCACGACTTCCACACATTCTTCAACGCTCCCAGAACTTTCGCCCCCTCCCCCACCCTATGATTCACTTCCGCTTCCATGGTTCCATCCGCTGCCAAATCCACTCCCAGATATCTAAAACACTTCACTTCCTCCAGTTTTTCTCCATTCAAACTTACCTCCCAATTGACTTGTCCCTCAACCCTACTGTACCTAATAACCTTGCTCTTATTACATTTACTCTCAGCTTTCTTCTTTCACATAATTTACCAAACTCAGTCAGCAACTTCTGCAGTTTCTCACACGAATCAGCTACCAGCGCTGTATCATGAGCGAACAACAAGTGACTCACTTCCCAAGCTCTCTCATCCACAACAGACTGCATATTTGCTCCTCTTTCTAAAACTCTTGCATTCACCTCCCTAACAACCCCATCCATAAAGAAATTAAACAACCATGGAGACATCACACACCACCTGCGCAAACCTACATTCACTGAGAACCAATCACTTTCCTCTCTTCCTACACGCACACAAGCCTTACATCCTCGATAAAAACTTTTCACTGCTTCTAATAACTTACCTCCCACACCATATATTCTTAATACCTTCTACAGAGCATCTCTATCAACTCTATCATATGCCTTCTCCAGATCCATAAATGTTACACACAAATTCATTTGCTTTTCTAAGTATTTCTCACATACATTCTTCAAAGCAAACACCTGATCCACACATCCTCTACCACTTCTGAAACCACACTGCTCTTCCCCAATCTGATGCTCTGTACATGCCTTCACCCTCTCAATCAATACCCTCCAATATAATTTCCCAGGAATACTCAACAAACTTATACCTCTGTAATTTGAGCACTCACTCTTATCCCCTTTGCCTTTGTACAATGGCACTATGCACGCCTTCCGCCAATCCTCAGGCACCTCACCATGAGTCATACATACATTGAATAACCTTACCAACCAGTCAACAATACAGTCACCCTCTTTTTTAGTAAATTCCACTGCAGTACCATCCAAACCCGCCGCCTTGCCAGCTTTCATCTTCCGTAAAGCTTTTACTACCTCTTCTCTGTTTACCAAATCATTCTCCCTTTCCACACCACCTCGACCAAAACACCCTATATCTGCCACTCTATCATCAAACACATTCAACAGACCTTCAAAATACTCACTCCATCTCCTTCTCACATCACCACTACTTGCTATCACCTCCCCATTAGCCCCTTTCACTGAAGTTCCCATTTGTTCCCTTGTCTTACGCACTTTATTTACCTCCTTCCAAAACATCTTTTTATTCTCCCTAAAATGTAATGATACTCTCTCACCCCAACTCTCATTTGCCCTCTTTTCACCTCTTGCACCTTTCTCTTGACCTCCTGCCTCTTTCTTTTATACATTTCCCAGTCATTTGCATTATTTCCCTGCAAAAATCGTCCAAATGCCTCTCTCTTATCTTTCACTAATAATCTTACTTCTTCATCCCACCACTCACTACCCTTTCTAGTCTGCCCACCTCCCACGCTTCTCATGCCACAAGTATCGTTTGCGCAAGCCATCACTGCTTCCCTAAATACATCCCATTTCTCCTCCACTCCCCTTAAATCCTTTGTTCTCACCTTTTTCCATTCTGTACTCAGTCTCTCCTGGTACTTCCTCACACAAGTCTCCTTCCCAAGCTCACTTACTTTCACCACTCTCTTCACCCCAACATTCTCTCTTCTTTTCTGAAAACCTCTACAAATCTTCACCTTCGCCTCCACAAGATAATGATCAGACATCTCTCCAGTTGCACCTCTCAGCACATTAACATCCAAAAGTCTTTCTTTTCGCGCCTATCAATTAACACGTAATCCAATAACGCTCTCTGGCCATCTCTCCTACTTACATACGTATACTTATATATATATATATCTCTTTTTAAACCAGGTATTCCCAATCACCAGTCCTTTTTCAGCACATAAATCTACAAGCTCTTCATCATTTCCATTTACAACACTAAACACCCCATGTACACCAATTATTCCCTCAACTGCCACATTACTCACCTTTGCATTCAAATCATCCATCACTATAACCCGGTCTCGTGCATCAAAACCACTAACACACTCACTCAGCTGCTCCCAAAACACTTGCCTCTCATGATCCCTGGGGATAGGGGTAAAAGAATACTTGCCACGAATTCCCTGCGTGTCGTAGAAGGCGACTAAAAGGGGAGGGAGCGGGGGGTTGGAAACCTCTCTCGTTTTTTTTTTTTTCTAATTTTCCAAAAGAAGGAATAGAGAAGGGGGCCAGGTGAGGATATTCCCTTAGAGGCCCAGTCCTCTGTTCTTAACGCTACGTAGCTAACGCGGGAAATGGCGAATAGTTTGAAAGAAAGAAAGAAAAGAAAAATAATAACAACAACAACAACAACAATAATAATAATAATAATAATAATAATAATAATAATAATGATAATAATAATAATAATAATAAGAGCAATAATAATAATAGGTCCAGTAGGGTTGAGGAACAAGTCAATTGGGAGGTAAGTTTGAATGGAGAAAAACTGGAGGAAGTGAAGTGTTTTAGATATCTGGGAGTGGATTTGGCAGCGGATGGAACCATGGAAGCGGAAGTGAGTCACAGGGGGTGGGGGGTGGGGGGGGGGGGGGGGGGGGCGAACGTTCTGGGAGCGTTGAAAAATGTGCGAAAGGCGAGAACATCATCTTGGAAAGCAAAAATGGGTATGTTTGAAGGAATAGTGGTCCCAACAATGTTACATGGTTGCGAGGCGTGGGCTATAGATAGGGTTGTGCGGAAGAGGGTAGATGTGTTGGAAATGAGATGTTTGAGGACAATATGTGGTGTGAGGTGGTTTGATCAAGTAATGAAAGGGTAAGAGAGATGTGTGGCAATGAAAAGAGTGTAGTTGAGAGAGCAGAAGTGGGTGTATTGAAATGGTTTGGCCACAGGGAGAGAATGAGTGGGGAAAGATTGACAAAGAGGATATATGTGTCAGAGGTGGAGGGAACGAGGAGAAGTGGGAGACCAAATTGGAGGTGGAAAGATGGAGTGAAAAAGATTTTGAGTGATCGGGGCCTGAACATGCAGGAAGGTGAAAGGTGTGCAAGGAATAGAGTGAATTGGAACGATGTGGTATACCGGGGTCGACGTGCTGTCAATGGATTGAACCAGGGCATGTGAAGCATCTGGGGTAAACCATGGAAAGTTTTGTGGGGCCTGGATGTGGAAAGGGAGCTGTGGTTTCGGTGCATTACACATGACAGCTAAAGACTGTGAACGATTGCATGTATATGTCTATGTATATATATATGTTACGTTGAAATGTATAGGTATGTATATGTGCGTGTGTGGACGTGTATGTATATACATGTGTATGTGGGTGGGTTGGGCCATTCTTTCGTCTGTTTCACTGGCTACCTCGCTAACACGGGAGACAGCGACAAAGTATAATAAATAAACAATAATAATGATAATAATAACAATAATAATACACTAGATGATTTAACAAACCTTTTTCTTGCATAAATGTCTACACATAGTTAATGTTCTGAGCATTATGATAATTAACCAGGCGTTGAGCTGATTAAGACTTGCTGCTTTTAACCAGACCAACGTTAACCAATTTATAGAAATCTGGAGGATTATATGAGGCAGACTTAGCTATAAGACAACCTGGATGGTTGGTGGTCCTGGATGGTTGGTAGTCCTGGATGGCTGGTAGTCCTGGATGGTTGGTAGTTCTGGATGGTCGGTAGTCCTGGATGGTTGGTAGTTCTGGATGGTTGGTGGTCCTGGGAGGTTGGTGGTCCTGGATGGTTGGTAGTTCTGGATGGTTGGTGGTCCTGGGAGGTTGGTGGTCCTGGATGGTTGGTAGTCCTGGATGGTCGGTGGTCCTGGATGGTTGGTAGTTCTGGATGGTTGGTGGTCCTGGGAGGTTGGTGGTCCTGGATGGTTGGTAGTTCTGGATGGTTGGTGGTCCTGGAGGTTGGTGGTCCTGGATGGTTGGTGGTCCTGGATGGTTGGTGGTCCTGGATGGTTGGTGGTCCTGGATGGCTGGTGGTCCTGGATGGCTGGTGGTCCTGGATGGCTGGTGGTCCTGGATGGTTGGTGGTCCTGGATGGTTGGCGGTCCTGGATGGTTGGCGGTCCTGGATGGTTGGCGGTCCTGGATGGTTGGTGGTCCTGGATGGCTGGTGGTCCTGGATGGTTGGTGGCCCTGGATGGTTGGTGGTCCTGGATGGTTGGCAGTCCTGGATGGCTGGTGGTCCTGGATGGTTGGTGGTCCTGGATGATTGGTGGTCCTGGATGGTTGGTGGTCCTGGATGGTTGGCGGTCCTGGATGGTTGGCGGTCCTGGATGGTTGGCGGTCCTGGATGGTTGGTAGTCCTGGATGGTTGGCGGTCCTGGATGGTTGGTAGTCCTGGATATTTGGTGGTCCTGGATGGTTGGCAGTCCTGGATGGTTGGTGGTCCTGGATGGCTGGTAGTCCTGGATGGTTGGTGGTCCTGGATGGTTGGCAGTCCTGGATGGTTGGTGGTCCTGGACGGTTGGTGGTCCTGGATGGCTGGTGGTCCTGGATGGCTGGTAGTCCTGGATGGTTGGTGGTCCTGGATGGCTGGTGGTCCTGGATGGTTGGTGGTCCTGGATGGTTGGTGGTCCTGGATGGTTGGTGGTCCTGGATGGCTGGTAGTCCTGGATGGCTGGTGGTCCTGGATGGCTGGTGGTCCTGGATGGTTGGTGGTCCTGGATGGCTGGTGGTCCTGGATGGCTGGTAGTCCTGGATGGTTGGTGGTCCTGGATGGCTGGTGGTCCTGGATGGTTGGTGGCCCTGGATGGTTGGTGGTCCTGGATGGTTGGCAGTCCTGGATGGCTGGTGGTCCTGGATGGTTGGTGGTCACTGGAAACAGGAGAGCTCCCTCCTCGACGGTGCCTGGCCTTACCGTGCGTACCTCCCGAGGTGAGCGCAGGTGCAGGTGGGGTGCGGGAGGGTCGGGCCTCACCACCAGGCCCTGGTCGTGCCCCACGACGGACGGAGGGAGGTCGAGCTCAGCTGGCTCACCAAGAGTCAAGTTACACACACACACACACACACACAGCCTCCACCACTCACGACCCTACTGTCTGGGTAGCTATTAATACAGCGTGATAACAGCACTCCAAATATATATATATATATATATATATATATATATATATATATATATATATATATATATATATATATATATATATATATATTCCATACTTTCTCACAGCAGATAAAAGAACGACCTCCTTCATACACATCCATTCTGTTGCTGTTATGTACGACGCATCGAAACCACCGCTCCCTATCCACCACCAGGCCAGGTCCTACACACCTTCCCGTAGTTTCCTCTGACCGCTTCCTGGGCTCTGGTTCAGCCCAGTGACAGCACGTCGTCCCCTGTATACCACATCGTTCTAAATGGTTCTATTCCTTGACCGAAAGCATCATTCGATCCATCCTCTCGTCTCCTTAACGCTCCCTCCCTCCTCCTTGTTCCCTCTGATCTTGACATGTGGATCCTCTTCGTCCTCTCTCCTCACTCATCCTCCCCATATGTTCATACGATTCCAGCGCATCCTCCTCAGTTCTCTGCTAAACCCTTGTTATCACCCCACCTCTCTCTCTTATTCTGTCATTTCTTCCGAAATATACCCATCTCACACCACATACTGTCCCCAAATATCCCATTCCCTACAAATCTACTCTCCTCAGTACTTTTTGATCGATGGCCCGCGCCTCGCAACCATACAACACCGTCGGGACTCCTATACCATCAAACATACCCATATTTACCGTCATTGACAATGACCTCTCTTTCCATACATTCCTTAATGCACCCAGAACCTTCGCCCCCTTACCCACCCTACGATTCACTCAAGCACCCACTGTCCCATTCGCTGCTATATCCATTCCCAGTCTTTCCATACATTCCTCAATGCGCCCAGAACCTTCGCCCCCTTACCCACCATATGATTCACTCAAGCACCCACTGTCCCATTCGCTGCTATATCCATTCCCAGTCTTTCAACACATTCCTCAATGCGCCCAGAACCTTCGCCCCCTTACCCACCCTATGATTCACTCAAGCACCCACTGTCCCATTCGCCGCCGTATCCATTCCCAGGCATCTAAATCACACCACTTCCAGCAGGATCACTTTATCTAAACTCGCGGAGACCAAGTCCTAATCCCAGGGAAACCTGACTTGTTTCCCCCCACGACTGCGTATCAAAACCTCGCATTCTCACAGTATCTCTGGCCGTCAGGGCCCCGGGTAGTGTGTAGACTGGGACCCAGGCTCGACCGTGGCTCACTTGTCCGCCAGCAGCAGCAGCCAGTAACCTCTGGGACGCGAATGAGTGAGGACGTCCTCCCAGGCTCCCAGGCTCTCCCACACTGTGCGCGCCAGGCCTGGCCTCCCGGACCGAACCCCCTTCGTCTCTCTCGCTCCTAACCCTGCCTCATTCATACTTCCTCGTGTTCGATATCAATACAGTGAAACTGAGCTCAGTTTACCGGTGAATCAGACTGATGTCAATGCGCAAATGGACTTTTATAGATAGATTTTCCCCCTTTTTCCATTTAAGGTAAATGTTTCAACAAGTGGTTGTGGAGGCTGTTAGCTGGGCCTATACAACTGGACTTGTGTGGTGTCCTTGTTGGACACAGGATATGTAAGCAGTGCAGTGCGACCTCTCCACGGCAACGCAGACGAGTCACTGAACCGGTAAGTCAGACGCATCTTCCAATATACTTCGTCACCTCTTGTGACCCTCACGTATACACGTCAGGCCAGCAACATCACGGCCAGCAACATATACACAACCGGCCACAGCAATGCTGCCAACAATTTACAACTGTCCTCCATCACTGCCAACGACACACAACTGTCCAAAGTCACTGCCAACCACACACAACCGTCCATTTCCAACAACATTCAACTTAGTCTTGGTCACATTGCCAACAACAGCATCAGGTACTCGCTTGAACCTTTTGACATCTTAATTCTTAAGGCTGAAGTGAACTACAACAATCGTGAGATGAGCCTTTATCATTTCCATGCAATTCTCTAAGCTAAACGGAAACCACACTCCCCAGACATACACGAGTCACACTTTCCCCGTCTGTGATTTGGACATCATTAAACACAACGTTTCGTCACATCCCAAGTCCCTTAGGCCCAAGATGCCGCTCCCGTACTGTGTACAACCTCAGAGTCTGTACAAAACTGTACACAACAGACAAGTTGTGTACAGCTGCTTTGGAGAATCAAAAGTACCTCTGACACGCAAAGGGCGAGGGGCTGTCCACAGTCTCTGATAAGACAGCTGGGGGGCGTGACGGGATCTGGGGGGGCGTTCGTGTCCCGTCACAGCAGCGTCACAGGACGTAGAAGCAGCAGCAGCAGCAGCAGCAGCTGGAAGACAGACGGACAGACAGACAACAGCTGACGACCAGCACGCGTCCTCACCACCGACCACTGGCGGACGCAGGTGTAGTCGACAACACGGGAGTGCTAGCGGTCTAGTGAGCGACACATGGCCAGGAAGACCTCGCCCAATCAAGCGAGTCTTCGGCTTCTCCTTGTGTCCCTTTTTGACTGTTCTCTGAGGCACTCATGGGCTCCACACCTGACCCTCAGGATCACAAGTGCTTCTTCAGGCACTCTCATCACCTCTCGCCTGTGCACGCAGAGATCTTCTTCCTCACCCTCAGCTACAGAAGAGGTTAGCTGGAACAGACGATTATCTTCCCTTTCGAAGTCCTGGAACCCTTCCTCAATACACGGGGCCACCTTCTGCGCCTCCTACGAAAGGCCAGACTGTTCCAAAAGACTTCACCAGCGGAGTCTGGCCACGACCAAAGCCTTCCAAACTAAAAAAAACGTTCCCCTCCTCGAACTCGTATTGAAGAAGAAGCGTTTAATACATATACACAATAACCTTGTGATATAAGGGCCTCGAACTCCCTCCCCCTCCACTAACAACAGGTGAATATATCTGTTCCACAGAGCCGTGGACAAGAGCAGCTGCAGGCCTGGTGAAGGGGGACGTCTCTTTCCCCATCTCTATGTCCCCTTCTATGGTCTATGTCCCCTTCTATGGTCTATGTCCCCTTCCATGGCTGACGGAGAGGCAATATTCTCAGAATTTATGATGGGATAGATATCTCATCCCTCCGCTTTTGAAGGCTATCCCTGATATCCCAAACCATCCCCTTAAGGCTTATCCCTTGTGTAAATTCTCATCACACGCCAATAGGCTTCATGTAAATCATATACGTAAATGAATATTCACTGTAAATGCCCACCTTCCTGACCAAATCTATTGACCTATTTACACTTCTAAGGTGACGTGGTGTCAAGATGTTTTGAAATAGATTTTACAGAAATTTCTATTTTTCTTTTTTTTTTTACAATTTTCCACGTCCAAGTATACGTCATATTCTCCAGGTATACGATATATTCTCCACGTACTTACTGAAGGTATACGATATATTCTCCACGTACTTACTGAAGGTATACGATATAGTCTCCACGTACTTACTGAAGGTATACGATATATTCTCCACGTACTTATTGAAGGTATACGATATAGTCTCCACGTACTTACTGAAGGTATACGACATATTCTCCACGTACTTACTGAAGGTATACGATATATTCTCCACGTACTTACTGAAGGTATACGATATATTCTCCACGTACTTACTGAAGGTATACGATATATTCTCCACGTACTTACTGAAGGCAAAAGTATACCATATATATTCTCCATGTACTTAATGAAGGTCAAAGTATACGTTATATATTCTCCACGTAATTAAAGAGGGTGTAAGGTATATTGCCCCGCCTACGATTATCTCGACTAGAGGAACGAATTCTCTTACTGAGTACGTTTCACATATGAGCAAAGTACATTATCTCTGTACTTAAGAATAATATATCCAGATAGAGGTGTAGATTGCCCCGCCGCCGTTTAGCCCACAGTATACTCCCGACATACGAGGCAATGTTGACAGGTATGCTAGCCGGACACAGAGCCAATTTACCCTGAGGGACAAGTCGTCAGTTGGGTGTCAACCACCCGCGTCTCCATTTCCCCCAGTGCGAACCTCGCCCCGTTTTCTTACATATCTATACACGCCCCCCCTTTTCACCCCACACCAAACCAGTGTCTCGTGTGGTTGTGTGTGTGTGTGTGTGTGTAGAGAGAGAGAGAGAGAGAGAGAGAGAGAGAGAGAGAGAGAGAGAGAGAGAGAGAGAGAGAGAGAGAGAGAGAGAGAGAGAGCCACGGTCGAGTCTGGCCCGCTAAATTTCCCTTAAAAAATTTAGTGATAAACACTATGGGGTCCTCTCTCTCTCTGTGTGTGTGGCAGGTGTGGGTTTGCGCGCGCGTTTTTTTCTCCAAACAGCTGATCCTGGCTAGGCGAACGCTCTCTGACGTCACCTGGATTACCCCGGATTCCCTCTTTTAATTCTTTGAACCATATTTCTCCAATTGGCAAAGCCATTTTCTACTCAAATCAACGAGGATAAATTAACATTATCTAAAATCAAATTCTACAATAAGCAAATTTGTTTACCAAATGGCGTCGTAGCTTCGTCTCTTCGTTGTATATCAACTGACTGTTGTTATATTTCTCTCTTGTGTCTCCCCTGATGATGTGATTATGACACGAAAGTGCACTTGGGAACTTATCGTGTTTCATTTTCCCCGTGGACTCATAGGAATATCTTGATCACGCGCACAATTGTGATCCTTTCCAATATATATATATATATATATATATATATATATATATATATATATATATATATATATATATATATATATATATATATAAGCCGATTATTTCGGACATACAGGTAATCCAATCCGATATACCGATATATATATATCACCGTGGACGCTCTTCAAAATAGGATGTGTGACACCACACCGCCAACACCTTATCTATAGATACCGCTAACACCTTATCTATAGATATGTGACCTGGGAAGTGTGCCAGTGTGACCTGGGGGCGCGTGCCAGTGTGACCTGGGAAGTGTGCCAGTGTGACCTGGGGCGCGTGCCAGTGTGACCTGGGAAGTGTGCCAGTGTGACCTGGGGGCGCGTGCCAGTGTGACCTGGGGCGCGTGCCAGTGTGACCTGGGGGCGCGTGCCAGTGTGACCTGGGGCGCGTGCCAGTGTGACCTGGGGGCGCGTGCCAGTGTGACCTGGGGCGCGTGCCAGTGTGACCTGGGAAGTGTGCCAGTGTGACCTGGGGGCGCGTGCCAGTGTTACCTGGGAAGTGTGCCAGTGTGACCTGGGGGCGCGTGCCAGTGTGACCTGGGAAGTGTGCCAGTGTGACCTGGGGGCGCGTGCCAGTGTGACCTGGGAAGTGTGCCAGTGTGACCTGGGGCGCGTGCCAGTGTGACCTGGGGCGCGTGCCAGTGTGACCTGGGGGCGCGTGCCAGTGTGACCTGGGGCGCGTGCCAGTGTGACCTGGGGGCGCGTGCCAGTGTGACCTGGGGCGCGTGCCAGTGTGACCTGGGAAGTGTGCCAGTGTGACCTGGGGGCGCGTGCCAGTGTGACCTGGGAAGTGTGCCAGTGTGACCTGGGGGCGCGTGCCAGTGTGACCTGGGAAGTGTGCCAGTGTGACCTGGGGCGCGTGCCAGTGTGACCTGGGGCGCGTGCCAGTGTGACCTGGGGCGCGTGCCAGTGTGACCTGGGAAGTGTGCCAGTGTGACCTGGGGGCGCGTGCCAGTGTGACCTGGGAAGTGTGCCAGTGTGACCTGGGGGCGCGTGCCAGTGACCTGGGGAGTGTGCTAGTGTGACCTGGGGGCGCGTACCAGTGTGACCTGGGGGCGCGTGCCAGTGTGACCTGGGGCGCGTGCCAGTGTGACCTGGGGGCGTGTGCCAGTGTGACCTGGAGAGTGTGCCACTGTGACCTGGAGAGTGTGCCACTGTGTGACCTGGAGAGTGTGCCACTGTGTGACCTGGGGAGTGTGCCAGTGTGACCTGGGCGAGGAGAGTGCCAGTGTGACCTGGAGAGTACCTGTGTGACCTACTGAGCCCCAGTGTGACCTGGAGAGAGAGAGTGTGGAAGAGTGACCTTGGGAGGGTCAGTGTGACCTGACCTGGGCGACGACTAGCGGCGTGACGAGGGGGGGGGGGAAGAGAGCCCCCCTCCCCCACACCCCACACCCCACTTCCCCCCACGCCCCCACAACCCCCCACGCCCCCACTTCCCCCCCACACCCCCCACGCCCCCCACACCCCCCTCACATCCCCCCACGCCCCCACACACACGTGTTGAAGGAGGGCGCCAAAAACGACCCCCCCTGGGGGGAGGAGGGGAAGGGGAGGGGGGGAAGGGGAGGGGAGGGGGGGAAGGGGAGGGGAGGGGGGGGGGGAAACCACTGGGGAATGAATCGAGTACATGACTGTAGTGGGAAAGATACTGTCCCACCAATACATATCTCCCCTCACCCCCCTTATGGGAAGGGGAGAAGGGAGGTGGAGAGGGGAGGAAGAGTGGGGGAGGGGG
>NC_092288.1:24030587-24040587 GCF_036320965.1 Panulirus ornatus | reverse complement strand
CATAGAGACATCATGCATCTTGCCGCAAATCGACAAGCACTGGGAACCAGTCACTTTCCTCCCTTCCTACTCGTATTCCTATGAGTCCACGGGGAAATGAAAAACGACGATAAGTTCCCAAGTGCACTTTCGTGAAGTAATCACATCATCATCAGGTGAGATACAAGAAATAAACATAACAGTCAGCTGATATACAACGAAGAGACGTAGCTAGGACGCCATTTGGTAAAAAAAAAAAATGACCACCCAAATTAACTGTGGGACTGTTTTAGGGAGACAAAGGAGTAGATTAACATGCAACACGAAATGGGAGGAAGGAAACAAGGAATGCAATAAAGAAATATCTGAGTAAGAGCTTTGGAATCCCTGATGAAAGGGATGGAATTGTGGTGATAGGGGAAATGACTGTATGGGCCTCCTGGTGTAATGTAAATGGGGAAATGGTTATGAAGCGGTATGATGGAGGAGGAATGGTAGTCGGGAATGGTTTAAGGAAAGGTACATGCAAAAGTGTACATAGGTGATTGGGGGTGGAGGTCATTAGCCTATAATGATATGTTAATTGACAAGTGTGAAAAGGAGAGATTGTTGGACGTAAACGTGAAAAGGAGAGATTGTTGGACGTAAACGTGAAAAGGAGAGATTGTTGGACGTAAACGTGAAAAGGAGAGATTGTTGGACGTAAACGTGAAAAGGAGAGATTGTTGGACGTAAACGTGTTGACTAGGGCACAAGGTTGAATTCCTGATCATTTTCTGGTTATGACGAAAATGCACGTTGGTGATGGGGTTAGGGAAAGACTCGATGAAATAGAGCGAGCCTGGCAAAGTGGCATGTGTGTGTGTGTGTGTGTGTGTGTGTGTGTGTGTGTGTGTTAAGATTTCCGGAAAGACTGATTGGAAAACGTCGTTGCGAAAGAACAAATGAAATCATGGGGAAAGAAATGGAAAGCGGGGCGGGGGGGGGATGTGGACACATGAGAAACGGTAGTGATTGGCGGAATGGGAAAGTCAAACTGCACGTGCGTGAAACAGAAATGGGAAGGTGTATGCACGGTATTTGCAAGGATGGAGTGCGAGTGATTAGGAAGAGTACAAGAATAAGCGGCAGCTGTGGGCAAGCTGTGTGTGTGTGTGTGTGTGTGTGTGTGTATCTCTCTTTTCCTCTTCATCCTTATAACAAAAATCGTTGCAGTCCTCTCCACGTTTTCTTTACGATAGCTTCGGAAATGGACGCCGCGGTGCTCTACTGCCTTCCCGGCGGGATTCCAACCCTGGGAACATCATATCTCTCCCGGGAACGGGATTCGAACGAGCTGGGGAAGTATGACAGTCAAAGACACGGCCAGCGAAGCTGTGAGGTGGGTAGAGCACTGCTAATATTCCCGTAGTGTTTTGTGAATTTGGTTCTTGATATCCTCTCGAGAGGGCGTGATCGCCTCTGTCAATGCAGGGTTCGAACCCAAGACCTGAACTCATCGGCGCGAGTGCACAGATACGCGCCAGGCGTGAGCCTCGGCCCCGCTATATATATCATGCGGGTTCGAACCCCTCACATCTGGCGATCTCAACCACGAATACCACAACAAGATTCGCGGACACTGAGACGCGGGTTGAGCGCTTCTCACCACGAGACACTAGTTCGAATCTCGCGTCTTTGGAGGACACGTCTGGATACGCGTTCGAGTCTCCCTGCCTTAAGGAGACTGAGGCATGGGTTCGAATCTCACCCAAATCATCATCAGCTTCACAGATGAGAGAGAGAGAGGCAAATGTGAATCGACCGCCCCTTCGGCTTCGCCTACGCTGAGACACGGGTTCGATGCCCTCCCTCATCAAAGTCACCCGTCCAATTTGAAAAAAAAAAAAATAAACAAATGTAAATTAAATACATTTTCTCGTGTCTCGAACACACAGGATCACATTATCCTACCAGTTCTTTATTTACACTTAAAGAACATGCTATCTCTCACTCCTAACCACACTATCTATCTCTCGCTCCTAACCACACTATCTATCTCTCGCTCCTAACCACACTATCTATCTCTCGCTCCTAACCACACTATCTATCTCTCGCTCCTAACCACACTATCTATCTCTCGCTCCTAATCTTCACTATCTATCTCCCGCTCCTAACCACACTGTCTATCTCTCGCTCCTAACCACACTATCTATCTCTCGCTCCTAACCACACTATCTATCTCTCGCTCCTAACCACACTATCTATCTCTCGCTCCTAACCACACTATCTATCTCTCGCTCCTAACCACACTATCTATCTCTCGCTCCTAACCACACTATCTATCTCTCGCTCCTAATCTTCACTATCTATCTACCGCTCCTAACCACACTATCTCTCTCTCCTAACCACACTATCTCTCGCTCCTAACCACACTATCTATCTCTCGCTCCTAACCACACTATCTATCTCTCGCTCCTAACCACACTATCTATCTCTCGCTCCTAATCTTCACTATCTATCTACCGCTCCTAACCACACTATCTCTCTCTCCTAACCACACTATCTCTCGCTCCTAACCACACTATCTATCTCTCGCTCCTAACCACACTATCTATCTCTCGCTAATTTCCTTAAAGAATCATCTCTCTCAAAACGGCGATAGATTTGAAAATAGATATGAAAAAATAAAGACAAATGAATACCACGTCCACGATGAATGTATATGACCGCCATGGCTTCGTGTTTTCCCGTGGCAAGATATATATATATATATATATATATATATATATATATATATATATATATATATATATATATATATATATATATATATATTTTATCCCTGGGGATAGGGGATTAAGAATACTTCCCAAGTATTCCCTGCGTGTCGTCGAAGGCGACTAAAAGGGGAGGGAGCGGGGGGCTGGAAATCCTCCCCTCTCGTTTTTTTTTTTTTTTTTTTTTTTTTTTTTTTTCCCAAAAGAAGGAACAGGGGGCCAGGTGAGGATATTCCAAAAAAGGCCCAGTCCTCTGTTCCTAACGCTACCTCGCTAACGCGGGAAATGGTGAATAGTTTAAAAGAAAGAAAAGAAAGAATATATATATATATATATATATATATATATATATATATATATATATATATATATATATATATATATACAAAGGGCCTGGCATTAGATAAGGCAGATAGAACGTTATCGGAGTAATGATAACACATTTATCTCATCTTCTCTTAAATCTGGGTAGAGATAAATGGGGGGGGTCCCCTCTCACCCCCCCCCCACACACACACATATATATGGTGCCTCTATCAACACCAACTCTCTCTCTCTCTCTCTCTCTCTCTCTCTCTCTCTCTCTCTCTCTCTCTCTCTCTCTCTCTCTCTCTCATTCTCTCTCTCTCCCCCCCCCCCTCTCTCTCTCTCTCTCTCTCTCTCTCTCTCTCTCTCTCTCCCTCTCTCTCTCAGCTCTCTCTCTCTCTCTCTCTCTTTCTCTCTCTCTCTCTCTCTCTCTCTCTCTCTCTCTCTCTTGAGCAATACAGTAGATGAGTAGCTATCTACTCATGGTGGGTCATCTACTTCTACAGGCGAGTCACTGGGTTATCTACCGTTTGGTAGATGACTGTTAATCATGGGAGGTCATCTACTTCTACAGTCTCAGCTCTACTGATGCTAGGATGGGCTCGGGTCCTAGCTGAAACCTAGCGTCAACGCGTGGCTAGGACTGGTGCACAGACTTCACACATCTCGACGAAAGGAAATCACAAAACATGACCCAGTTGGGTCCTAGCTCTGTGTCATGCTCAGGACTTCCAATCGTCTGGGACAGATTTCTGTGCAGTAGAGGGTCCTTCTCTGTCTCTGGGACAGATTTCTGTGCAGTAGGAAGTCCTTCTCTGTCTCTGGGACACATTTCTGTGCAGTAGGAAGTCCTTCTCTGTCTCTGGGACAGATTTCTGTGCAGTAGGGGGGGCCTTCTCTGCCTACCTTAACCTCCATGTGGCTTGGTGTGACAGGTAATGGGAAGGGTGTGGTGCCGCCTCTTCCATCTGTACCCATCCCATCCCATGTCTGCGGGACAGATGTAACTGGTGTGTCTGTGACCTGCAAACACGTCTGCCACCAGGTCAGACCGGGTCACGCTTACTTTATTCAAAGGGCGCGTCGTGTCAAGGTGGACATGCCAGAGCCAGAGCCCAACCTGGATCTATGAGCTCCAGGGGCGCGGGGCGGGGGCGCGGGGCAGGGGCGCGGGGCGGGGGCGGGAGCGCGGGGCAAAGCGGGGGGGCACACGTCTCTCTCTCTCTCTCTCTCTCTCTCTCTCTCTCTCTCTCTTTTCCACAAACGCGTTCAAAACGGGTGTAGCATCCCGAAGAAAACGGCTGTAGCATCCCGAAGAAAACGGCTGTAGCATCCCGAAGAAAACGGCTGTAGCATCCCGAAGAAAACGGCTGTAGCATCCCGAAGAAAACGGCTGTAGCATCCCGAAGAAAACGGCTGTAGCATCACGAAGAAAACGGCCGTAGCATCCCGAAGAAAACGGGTGTAGCATCCCGAAGAAAACGGGTGTAGCATCCCGAAGAAAACGGGTGTAGCATCCCGAAGAAAACGGGTGTAGCATCCCGAAGAAAACGGCTGTAGCATCCCGAAGAAAACGGCTGTAGCATCCCGAAGAAAACGGCTGTCGCATCCCGAAGAAAACGGCTGTAGCATCACGAAGAAAACGGCTGTAGCATCACGAAGAAAACGGCTGTCGCATCCCGAAGAAAACGGCTGTCGCATCCCGAAGAAAACGGGTGTAGCATCCCGAAGAAAACGGCTGTCGCATCCCAGGAGCGGGGGGCTGGAAATCCTCCCCTCTCGTTTTTTTTTTTTTTTTTAATTTTCCAAAAGAAGGAACAGAGAAGAGGGCCAGGTGAGGATATTCCCTCAAAGGCCCAGTCCTCTGTTCTTAACGCTACCTCACTATCGCGAGAAATGGCGAATAGTATGAATATATATATATATATATATATATATATATATATATATATATATATATATATATATATATATATATATATATCAGGCGAGCATAGGCGGGAATCGAAGCCTCCAACACGGGGTGAAAACATATTTCATTTTTTCCTTTCTTTTTGCTGAAGGCAATATAAATAGTAAGACCAATTTCAGAATTTTATTGCTATCATCACCTTGGCGCAATTTTCTTTTTGCATCATATATCTACATGATAGATGCTGTAGGTATACCATTCTATAGTGTACCTACCTGTATATCAAGTAGATGATGAAAGTATAGCATTCTATATCAAATAGATGATGGAGATTCACCATTCTATATCGTCCATACCTGTATATCAAGTAAGTTAAATATACATATACACCTTTCAGACATGTCCACTGGCTTAATGCACCTGTACAGCTGTGTGTTCGTCTCCCCTGACACATGCATCACACACCACACACTCCGACGCGCCTCACCCAGCACAAGGGTATGCAAATTAGACTCAGGAGATCCTGTACATCGGTGTGTGGCGCTGACTGGACACGTCCATGCTAGGATAACGCTTCTGCTAGGTTGGGGCTAGGATAACGCTTCTGCTAGGTTGGGGCTAGGATAACGCTTCTGCTAGGTTGGGGCTAGGATAACGCTTCTGCTAGGTTGGGGCTAGGATAACGCTTCTGCTAGGTTGGGGCTAGGATAACCCTTCTGCTAGGTTGGGGCTAAGATAACCCTCTGCTCGTTGGGGCTAGGATAACGCTTCTGCTAGGTTGGGGCTAGGATAACGCTTCTGCTAGGTTGGGGCTAGGATAACCCTTCTGCTAGGTTGGGGCTAAGATAACCCTCTGCTCGTTGGGGCTAGGATAACGCTTCTGCTAGGTTGGGGCTAGGATAACGCTTCTGCTAGGTTGGGGCTAGGATAACGCTTCTGCTAGGTTGGGGCTAGGATAACGCTTCTGCTAGGTTGGGGCTAGGATAACGCTTCTGCTAGGTTGGGGCTTAGGATAACGCTGTCTGCTAGGTTGGGGGCTAGGATAACGCTTCTGCTAAGTTGGGGCTAGGATAACGCTTCTGCTAGGTTGGGGCGAGGATAACGCTTCTGCTAGGTTGGGGCTAGGATAACGCTTCTGCTAGGTTGGGGGCTAGGATAACGCTTCTGCTAGGTTGGGGCTAGCATAACGCTTCTGCTAGGTGGGGCTAGGGATAACGCTTCTGCTTGGTTGGGGCTAGGATAACGCTTCTGCTAGTTGGGGCTAGGATAACGGCTTCTGCTAGGTTGGGGCTAGGATAACGCTTCTGCTAGTTGGGGCTAGGATAACGCTTCTGCTAGGTTGGGGCTAGGATAACGCTTCTGCTAGGTTGGGGCTAGGGATAAAGCTTCTGCTAGGTTGGGGCTAGGATAACGCTTCTGTTAGGTTGGGGCTAGGATAACGCTTCTGCTAGGTTGGGGCTAGGATAACCCTTCTGCTAGGTTGGGGCTAAGATAACCCTCTGCTAGGTTGGGGCTAGGATAACGCTTCTGCTAGGGTTGGGGCTAGGATAACGCTTCTGCTAGGTTGGGGCTAGGATAACGCTTCTGCTAGGTTGGGGCTAGGTTAACCCTCTGCTAGGTTGGGGCTAGGATAACGCTTCTGCTAGGTTGGGGCTAAGATAACCCTCTGCTAGGTTGGGGCTAGGATAACGCTTCTGCTAGGTTGGGGCTAGGATAACGCTTCTGCTAGGTTGGGGCTAGGATAACGCTTCTGCTAGGTTGGGGCTAGGTTAACCCTCTGCTAGGTTGGGGCTAGGATAACGCTTCTGCTAGGTTGGGGCTAAGATAACCCTCTGCTAGGTTGGGGCTAGGATAACGCTTCTGCTAGGTTGGGGCTAGGATAACGCTTCTGCTAGGTTGGGGCTAGGATAACGCTTCTGCTTGGTTGGGGCTAGGATAACGCTTCTGCTATGTTTGGGCTAGGATAACGCTTCTGCTAGGTTGGGGCTAGGATAACGCTTCTGCTTGGTTGGGGCTAGGATAACGCTTCTGCTAGGTTGGGGCTAGGATAACGCTTCTGCTAGGTTGGGGCTAGGTTAACCCTCTGCTAGGTTGGGGCTAAGATAACGCTTCTGCTAGGTTGGGGCCAGGATAACGCTTCTGCTAGGTTGGGGCTAGGATAACGCTTCTGCTAGGTTGGGGCTAGGTTAACCCTCTGCTAGGTTGATTCTGGGGTACGCTAAACTCTAACAGGGCCTTGTAATCACTTTGCTAAACTTCAACACAGCTTTAACGTGCTACACTTTAACAGAGCAATATCGTTAATGAGCTACACTAACAAAGCTATACAGTTCAGCAACACAGCTAAGATATATCACCCTAACAAAGCTATACAGTTAAGCAACACAGCTAAGATATATCACCCTAACAAAGCTATACAGTTAAGCAACACTGCTAAGATACATCACCCTAACAAAGCTATACAGTTAAGCAACACAGCTAAGATACATCACCCTAACAAAGCTATACAGTTAAGGAACACAGCTAAGATACATCACCCTAACAAAGCTATACAGTTCAGCAACACAGCTAAGATATATCACCCTAACAAAGCTATACAGTTTAGTAACACAGCTCAGCAAAACACCCTAA
This sequence comes from Panulirus ornatus, assembly GCF_036320965.1. NCBI lineage: Eukaryota > Metazoa > Arthropoda > Malacostraca > Decapoda > Palinuridae > Panulirus > Panulirus ornatus. The sequence goes on along the minus strand of NC_092288.1, from coordinate 24,033,000 downwards.
CAAAGCTATACAGTCATGCAACATAGCTCAAACATAACACCCTAACAAAGCTATACAGTTCAGCAACACAGCTAAGATATATCACCCTAACAAAGCTATACAGTTCAGCAACACAGCTAAGATACATCACCCTAACAAAGCTATACAGTTCAGCAACACAGCTAAGATATATCACCCTAACAAAGCTATACAGTTTAGGAACACAGCTCAGACAAAACACCCTAACAAAGCTATACAGTTCAGCAACACAGCTAAGATATATCACCCTAACAAAGCAGTACAGTTAAACAACACAGCTCAGAGAGAACAGCCTAACAAAGCTATACAGTTTAGCTACAGTTAAGCAACACAGCTAAGATACATCACCCTAACAAAGCTATACAGCTCAGCAACACAGCTAAGATACATCACCCTAACAAAGCTATACAGTTCAGCAACACAGCTCAGACAAAACACCCTAACAAAGCTATACAGTTCAGCAACACAGCTAAGATACATCACCCTAACAAAGCTATACAGTTCAGCAACACAGCTAAGATATATCACCCTAACAAAGCTATACAGTTCAGCAACACAGCTCAGAGAGAACAGCCTAACAAAGCAACAGAGCAGTAATGAGGGGGAAATCACCTAGGCAGTGGACAGCTTCGCCCGCCACAACGCGCAGGTCACGACGCATTCATAATGACCTTAATAATACTTCATTACAACAACAACAACAACATGAACATGAACAATAACAACAGTGGCTGTCTAGTTCCACGGGCAGTGGGTGTGTGTGTGTGTGTGTGTGTGTGTGTGTGTGAGCCTCGTCACGTGACGAGCGGCACCAGTTCGAGCCCCGTGTGTCGAGGAGGAGGAGGGGGGGGCGGGGGCCCCGCTGTGTCAGGGGGGCATTATAATCACAAACAACGTAACCGTTAGGTTCGACGGCGCGATCCACCAGCACGGCATGATGACCCTTGTGTGATGTGACCTTGGAACCCGATCCGCCAAGGGGTCGTCAAGGTCAAGAAAAGGTCAGGTCATCATACCAGGGGGGGGGGGGGGGTCAGGGGGTCACGCTCGTGTAGCTGTAGCCTGCCATGTATTATGTATTATGTATTATGTATTCAGACATGTATCTAACTTGAAAACCAGAGACACAACAGATGGTACAGGAGAGGCAGGTGGGCCAAGTTGCGCCAGATGGTACAGGAGAGGCAGGTGGGCCAAGTTGCGCCAGATGGTACAGGAGAGGCAGGTGGGCCAAGTTGCGCCAGATGGCGAATCGTTAAAAATGGAATGTTCAAAGCGACTGAATGGACCTCCATCCATCACAGAGATATAAGACCACAAAAAATATATATATCCTAATGAACTTAGAACATATGTAGATGTTCTAGAGAAAGAGAACAATTCAGTGGAAGATACAGATATGTAAATGAGAATGGCTACAGTACACAAAGGACAGAAAATATAGCATCTAGACAACATTATCACAAGATGGGAATAAATAAGGGAAAAGAAGGATATATATATATATGTATATATATATATATATATATATATATATATATATATATATATATATATATATATATATATATATATATATATCCCTGGGGATAGGGGAGATAGAATACTTCCCACGTATTCCATGCGTGTCGTAGAAGGCGACTAAAAGGGGAGGGAGCGGGGGACTGGAAATCCTCCCCTCTCGTTTTTTTTTTCTTTTTTTTTCTTTTTCCAAAAGAAGGAACAGAGAAGGGGACCAGGTGAGGATATTCCCTCAAAGGCCCAGCCCTCTGTTCTTAACGCAACCTCGCTAATGCGGGAAATGGCGAATAGTTTGATAATTGATAAAAAATTGAATATATATATATATATATACATATATACTGACAATGAGGCTTCAAACATGAGGGACAGAGCAAAAGATCAAACCCAACTGTAATATAAGTTTCCCAGACACTTACTGCTGCTCAAGTCCCCCAAACAACCATTCTGGCTAACGCTCATTGTGACGACACTCCAGAACCATCAAAATGCTACGTTTCAAAAGCGAATTTCCATTAGGGATCTCACAAACCCGGGTGTCACAAAGGGTCTGAGGCAGCAGAAGCGACCCTAGGAAGCGCCGACATCACAAGACATTGTGTATATAAAGAGAATGAGTTACACTGCACGTCCTCGGGGTCGGAGTTTCAAGACCTTTTGGTAAAACCTCCTTCTCTCGCTCCTCCACCCAGACATCCTCACCCCAGACACTTCCACTTTATCCACCTACCCACCCTTACCTAATAATGCTCTCCGATTCTCCTAATAACGCCCTCCAATCCTACAAATAACGCCCTCCAATCCCTTCTAATAACGCCGTCTGATCCCCACCTCATAATCAGTTGAGCTGGACACATGTCTGGCTCAACATGAA
>NC_092288.1:24023087-24025587 GCF_036320965.1 Panulirus ornatus | reverse complement strand
AACCCACGTTGACGCCCGCAGCGGGCCACTCCCCCCCCCCCCCCCCCCACCTCTTACCAAGTGGTTATTTTGCCGACAGGCATGTCGATACGTCGCCCCCCCTCTACCACCACAGACGGTCGTGTAAGCTGACGTGTATGTTATCACCAGAGAGACCAAGCACCTCGCTAGAGATATCCCCCCACACAGCCCCCCCACAGCCCCCCACAGCCCCCACACAGCCCCCCACAGCCCAGGGGGCTTAGGCAGGCGAGGGTCGGGGGGCGAGGGGGGAGCGAAACCCCCCCCCCCAAGGGTGAGGGTGGTTTAGGTAAGGTCAATTGGGGATTGTAACCCAACACTTTCCCTAGACTTCACGATTGTAACCCAACACTTTCCCTAGACTTCACGATTGTAACCCAACACTTTCCCTAGACTTCACGATTGTAACCCAACACTTTCCCTAGACTTCACGATTGCCGAGGGTGAAGAAGACCCCCCTTTCCCCCCACACACACCACCTCCCCACATATACTTCATTCATCTGAAACTCATCCTCTCCTTCATCAGAACTGAGACCTGTGTGTGTAGACCTCGGTGATTTAGAAAGATATCGAGAGAGAGAGAGAGAGAGAGAGAGAGAGAGAGAGAGAGAGAGAGAGAGAGACCACACCAGCAGGACCCCCCCCCCCCTCCTCCCCAGAGGTCTCTCCCGTCGAATCACAGGGAGTGATGGGGGGGGGGGGGGCGGGTCATCAGGTCACGTAATGAGGTCATCAGGTCACCTAATGAGGTCATCAGGTCACTCCAAACTTTCCAACACCCTGCCTGGGTTCGCTGATTGCCTCTCAACACCCCACACACTGACTCTCTCTCTCTCTCTCTCTCTCTCTCTCTCTCTCTCTCTCTCTCTCTCTCTCTCTCTCTCTCTCTCTCTCGGCTTCACCAAGGATTGTAATCCTGTCTCATTACCTGCTTCAGCCAGGTGGGGGGGGGGGGGGGGCAGCGCTGAAGCTTCACCCATTTCAGCAACTGCCACTGTAATCCTGTATCTCCACCTGTTTCAGTATGAGCCTGTAATCCACTTTAAGTTCAATATAACCAAAGATAATTCAATATTAGTTTAAACTAAATATAATCACAGATAATTGAAGATAGTTTAAACTAAATATAATCAAAGATAATTGAAGATAGTTTAAACTAGAAATAATCAAAGATAATTAAAGATAGTTTAAACTAAATATAATAAAAGATAATTAAAGATAGTTTAAACTAAATATAATCAAAGATAATTGAAGATAGTTTAAACTAGAAATAATCAAAGATAATTAAAGATAGTTTAAACTAAATATAATAAAAGATAATTAAAGATAGTTTAAACTAAATATAATCAAAGATAATTAAAGATAGTTTAAACTAGAAATAATCAAAGATAATTAAAGATAGTTTAAACTAAATACAATCAAAGATAGTTTAAACTAAATATAATCAAAGATAATCAAAGATAGTTTAAATTAAATATAATCACAGATAATAAAAGATAGTTTAAACTAAATATAATCAAAGATAATTAAGGATATCTTAAACTAAATACAATCAAAGATAGTTTAAACTAAATGAAATAAAAAATAATTAAAGATAGTTTAAACTGAATATAAGAAAAATATATATCAAACATAAAATGAAAAGATATATTTCTCGAATTTCCCGGAGATTCGATCCCTCTGAACTCTTTGCTTCGGAACAGTGAACCTCAACGAACGAACCCCATGTTCTTTTGTGGGGAAAATGGCAAATGTCACTTCACATTTGACGTAGACTTTACCAATGTTTCTAATGACCTTGAAAGTTTGGGAGAGAATTGATAAACGAGAGAAATGAACTATATGGCATTTAGAGAAAATGAAAATACTGCAACAGATGATAGAAAGTGGGATATAATATAATATATAACAAATGACTTTACATTTCATCCTTGTATCTCCCCTGATGATGATGTGATTATTATACGAAGGTGCACTTGGGAACTTATCGTCGTGTTTCATTTTCCCCGTGGACCCATAGGAATATATATATATATATATATATATATATATATATATATATATATATATATATATATATATATATATATATATATATATATAATCACACTAGTCCGTGGTAATAATTATGAAGGCGAAATCGCAATGAGGTTGGAGTTGATATAATTCCATTTAACATGTCATTTCTCCATTCATGTTCCATGACATGTCACACAGAGACAATTCGCCTCATCAGGGGCAAACAATCCATTAAGGTTCTAAATCCCATCACCAACACACACACATTCCGCCTTGTTCGTGCTGAAGCGGGGGGACAGCGATGCTGTTTCCTGTGGAGGCGGGGTAGCGACGGGAATGGATGAAGGCAAGCAAGTATGACTATGTACGTGTAAATGTATGTAATGTCTGCGTATGTGTATGTATATGCATTTATATGTTCATATGTATATGTGCGCATGTGGGCGTTTATATATATA
>NC_092288.1:23988087-24018087 GCF_036320965.1 Panulirus ornatus | reverse complement strand
TTCAGGACAACCATAGAGAGGTCTGTGGCTCCTGGTTGTGGATAGGGAGCTGTGTTCTCGGTGCATGACACATGACAACTTGATAATAGATGCGAGAAAATGAGACCGCCCTATGTCTGTTGTTCCTGACCCTACCTCGCTCCGCGGGAAACGGCGAACACGTATGAAATGAAATATATCTGTTATCTTCTATATCACCACAGACTCTGTATATTGTCTGTTTCGCTTCCAGTCTGTTGCCTGGCGTACAATATCACGCATCTCTCTCTTCTTCTCTCTAGTCTTTTCTGTTATTCTGTACTGAAGTTCCCATTTTCCATGTCATCCTTTACTGAAGTTCCCATTTTCTGTTCCAATCTTGTCATTGTTGAGGTTCCCATTTTCTGTCATTCTTTATTGAAGTTTCCATTCTCTATCATCCTTTTACTGAAGTTCCCATTTTCCATACCATCCTTTATTGAAGTTCCCATTTTCCATACCATCCTTTATTGAAGTTCCCATTTTCCATACCATCCTTTATTGAAGTTCCCATTTTCCATACCATCCTTTATTGAAGTTCCCATTTTCTATCACCTTTATTGATGTTCTCATTTTCTCTATGTCACCATCGTAGCCCTTCATTTCCCATCAAATCTCTGCCACGCCGAAGGTGGACCAGAAAACGTTACTCAACCCACAGTCCGAAATACCACAGTCTGTGTCCCACCCCACTTCCCCCTCACATCTGTGTCCCACCCCACTTCCCCCTCACGTCTGTGTCCCACCCCACTTCCCCCTCACGTCTGTGTCCCACCCCACTTCCCCCTCACGTGTGTCCCACCCCTCTTCCTCCTCACATCTGTGTCCTACCATCCTTCCCCCCCTCACATCTGTGTCCCACCCCACTTCCCCCTCACGTCTGTGTCCCACCCCACTTCCCCCTCACGTCTGTGTCCCACCCCACTTCCCCCTCACGTGTGTCCCACCCCTCTTCCTCCTCACATCTGTGTCCCACCCCACTTCCCCCTCACGTCTGTGGCCCACCCCACTTCCCCCTCACGTCTGTGTCCCACCCCACTTCCCCCTCACATCTGTGTCCCACCCCACTTCCCCCTCACATCTGTGTCCCACCCCACTTCCTCCTCACATCTGTGTCCTACCATCCTTCCCCCCTCACAGCTGTGTCCCACCCCGCTTCCCCCCTCACAGCTGTGTCAACCCCTTCCCCCTGACATCTGTGTCCCACCCCACTTCCCCCTCACATCTGTGTCCTACCCCCTTTACCCCCCTCACAGCTGTGCAACCCCCTTCCCCCCCTCACAGCTGTGTCAACCCCTTCCCCCTCACAGCTATGCAACAGGTCTGACACCCAGATCTGTGCCACACCCCCCCTTCCCCTTGTCCCTTGACGCTTATACACAGAGTCAAAGACCTTCTGAAATGAAGTCTTTTGAAAATGGGGGACGAAGCTCAAATGCCAAGCCAGCCCTCAGGGCCAAAGGGGTGATTAAAACACAGGTGATGACGCCTTCGAGTGGCTTACGTAGGGTAATTAGTCGTCTTGGTGAGGGAGGAAGGAAGGTGGCCCTTCACCAACCGATAGAGGAAGGAGTAATTCAAAAATAGTTTCATTATTGTTGATGACTCTCGTGGTTTGCCTGAAGTCTGGGAGCTTGAGTGAAGTCGCCAAGTCTGAGAGAGGGAATATAAGGAAAGGACATACATGGGTCCGCTCCAGGAATATCCGGTGTAAGGAGAGGACAATGTGTGGTGTGAGGAGGACAATGTGTGGTGTAAGGAAGGTTGATTGAACAAGTAATGACAGGGTAAGAGAGAGGTGTGGTCGTAATAGGAGTGTATGAGAGCTGGAGAGGGTGTGCTGAAATGGTTTGGACGTTTGGAGAGGATGAGTGAGGAGAGGCTGAATGTGAGGATATATAGGTCGGAGGTAGAGGGATCAAGGAGAAGGGGTAACCAAGGAAATGGAGAAGGTAGAAGGATGGAGTGAAAGATGCTCTGAGTGTCTGAGGCCTAATCATGCAGGAGGGTGCGGGGCGTGCACGGGATAGAAGGAATTAAGAGCGACGTAGTATACAAGGAGCAAAGTACTGTCAATGGGCTATAACTGAACATATGATGCGGTCAGGGTAGACCATAGAAAGGTCTGTGGGGCCTGGATGTGGAAAAGGAGCTGTGGTTTCGGTGCATTACAAACTGAACGAATGTGGCCATTGTTCGTCTGTTCCTGGCGGTACAGGGAAATGGCAAACAAATATGCGCGCGCAAGTGTGTGTGTGTTGTGTGTGTGTGTGTGTGTGTGTGTGATTCATTCTCTCCCTGTATGAGGCTCAGAAATATCCAGAGGAAGAGTTGACGAAAGTCTAGTTTCCCGGAGACATTCCAGAGTGGTAATCTAAATTCTTCAGGTGGCATTCACTCTCCGGGAGGAAGAGAGCCTTGGTCACCTCCTCCACCACGACCCTCACAGAGGGGGGGCGGTAGAGAACACAGGGGCAGGGAAGGGGGGATTGTACGGCAGCGCCCTGCTTCGTTCCCCTGTCTCCATCAAGTGATCCAATGTACTCCTACCACCGTCCCACCAGCAGATCATGACCCTCAGGTCTCCTGTCTCAATGGGGGCGTGACAGATGTATCCAACGAGGGCGAACTACGAATATCATTGGCTGCTGTAAATGATGACTCTTACTGCTTTACAACCCTGACGTAACAAATGACCAGTTTAGGGGGGGTGTGTGTGTGTGTCAGGAGGACCTGGAAACACCACTACCTCAATATCTGCAAACAGTAAGTCAGGATTAGTGGCAAGGCAGGTGACGCGCGAGCGCGACAATGTTCTCCTCCCCCGCCCGGAGCTGTTGAAGTACGACGTCTGTTTCCCTCCCTCCTCCCTCCCTCCTGCGCCCGAGAAAGTCTTGAAGAATTATATATTTTGCCGAGGGTAAAACGCGTCTCACAAGAGCAATATGCGGTAATGCATGGCGTGATCGGGCAGGCGAAGGCTGTGAGCCGGGCCACTCCCAGCCCTCCTGTGTGTGTGTGTGTGTGTGTGTGTGTGTGTGTGTGTGTGTGGGAGGGAGGGAAAGAGGAGGGCAAATTAGTTTCGTTCGTAAGTTCGATACGAGGAGGAACTCTAGAAGGGGAGGAAGGGAGGGGCGAGGGTCAGGGGAGGTCAGGTCAGAGCGGCCGTGGAAACCCGTCGTGACGCAACCACCCCGCCGGCCGGAGGTACGACAACTTGTAGTGTGAACGCGTCCTGGAGACCCGCCCGGTGAGACGTGGCCTCCGGGATCGCGTGCTGTCCCCCAGGACGTCGTGGGGCGGGACCCCTAGGAAGGCAGGGGCTTGGCAGCGACCTCTCCCTGCCCCGCCAGCCCGGTGGGCGAAGAAACCTTCCTCGAGAGACCACACTAGTAATGCCAGGTTGTAAACACACATCGGCCAGAAAACATGAGATGAGAATAAACGGGCCGGAGGCTCGTGTTGAGAGACTCTAACGACCCCTGGCCTCTAGGCTGCGAGAGAGAGAGAGAGAGAGAGAGAGAGAGAGAGAGAGAGAGAGAGAGAGAGAGAGAGAGAGAGAGTCGGCGGCGTTTTTTTGCCACACAGGTCCTGAGGGCTTGGAGGCCAAGACATGCCCTGGTGTACGTCCCTGTGTTCCCATGGGCGAAGAAGAGTTTCCACAAAAGGGCCTGTGAGGTTAGCGGCGTTCCAGTGTTCCATGACTTGAAGTTTCCAGGAGAGACCCCCCCCACCCCACCCCCCTCCCCCCCCCCCCCCCCCCCCCCCCCCCCCCCCCCCCCCCCCCCCCCCCCCCCCCCCCCCCCCCCCCCCCCCCCCCCCCCCCCCCCCCCCCCCCCCCCCCCCCCCCCCCCCCCCCCCCCCCCCCCCCCCCCCCCCCCCCCCCCCCCCCCCCCCCCCCCCCCCCCCCCCCCCCCCCCCCCCCCCCCCCCCCCCCCCCCCCCCCCCCCCCCCCCCCCCCCCCCCCCCCCCCCCCCCCCCCCCCCCCCCCCCGGCCGGGGCGCCGTGTTGAAGCTCCTAACCGCCCCTGGCCGGGCGCCTCCCCAGCTCGGGCGGACCCCTAGAGCCCGCAGCACCCCCCGCCCCCCCGGTGGGCGGACCCCGAGAGCCACAAGAAGCCAGTGCCACCGCACCCCCGAGACCCCCCCCCCCCCCCCGGCGGCGTTTTTTTTTCCCACAGGTCCTGGGGCCTGGAGGCCCAAGACATGCCCCCCTGGGACGCCTCCCTTGTTCCCAGGCGAACAAGAGTTTCCCCCCACACGGCCCTCCGCCTCCCCCCCCCCCGCTCCCCCCTTCCCCCACCCCCCCCCCCCCCCCCCCCCCCCCCCCCCCCCCCCCCCCCCCCCCCCCCCCCCCCCCCCCCCCCCCCCCCCCCCCCCCCCCCCCCCCCCCCCCCCCCCCCCCCCCCCCCCCCCCCCCCCCCCCCCCTCCCCAACACGCCCTCCTAGGATCGCGGAGTTCCACTATTTCACGACTGAAGAGTTTCCCCTCCACAGGATCGCTGTGTTCCAATATTCCAGGATTTGAAGAGTTTCAGAAGAGGCCTTCAGAGGGGTCGCGTCGCTGCTCCTGTGCTCCATGGCTGAAGCTTTCAGAAGCCCCCCCCCCTCCTCCTCCTCCTCCAGGCGATGGTGGCGCTCCAGTATTCCATAACAAGAACTTCAAGAGGCCCTTCGAGTATCGCGGTGTTCCAGCGTGCCATGGCTGAAGTTTCCATAGGCCTCCCCTAAGACACAGCGGCGTTCCAGTGTTCCATGACTGAAGTTTCCATAGGCCTCCCCTAAGAGACAGCGGCGTTCCAGCCTTCCATGACTGAAGTTTCCATAGGCCTCCCCTAAGAGACAGCGGCGTTCCAGCCTTCCATGACTGAAGTTTCCATAGGCCTCCCCTAAGAGACAGCGGCGTTCCAGCCTTCCATGACTGAAGTTTCCATAGGCCTTCCCTACAGACAGCGGCGTTCCAGCCTTCCATGACTGAAGTTTCCATAGGCCTCCCCTTAAAGACAGCGGCGTTCCAGCCTTCCAGGACTGAAGTTTCCATAGGCCTCCCCTTAAGACAGCGGCGTTCCAGCGTTCCATGACTTAAGTTTCCATAGGCCTCCCCTAAGAGACAGCGGCGTTCCAGCCTTCCAGGACTGAAGTTTCCATAGGCCTCCCCTTAAGACAGCGGCGTTCCAGCCTTCCATGACTGAAGTTTCCATAGGCCTCCCCTAAGAGACAGCGGCGTTCCAGCCTTCCAGGACTGAAGTTTCCATAGGCCTCCCCTTAAGACAGCGGCGTTCCAGCGCTCCATGACTGAAGTTTCCATAGGCCTCCCCTTAAGACAGCGGCGTTCCAGCGTTCCATGACTGAAGTTTCCATAGGCCTCCCCTAAGAGACAGCGGCGTTCCAGCCTTCCATGACTGAAGTTTCCATAGGCCTTCCCTACAGACAGCGGCGTTCCAGCCTTCCATGACTGAAGTTTCCATAGGCCTCCCCTTAAGACAGCGGCGTTCCATGACTGAAGTTTCCATAGGCCTTCCCTAAGAGACAGCGGCGTTCCAGCCTTCCATGACTGAAGTTTCCATAAGCCTCCCCTAAGAGACAGCGGCGTTCCATGACTGAAGTTTCCATAGGCCTCCCCTTAAGACAGCGGCGTTCCATGACTGAAGTTTCCATAGGCCTTCCCTAAGAGACAGCGGCGTTCCAGCCTTCCATGACTGAAGTTTCCATAAGCCTCCCCTTAAGACAGCGGCGTTCCATGACTGAAGTTTCCATAGGCCTTCCCTACAGACATCGGCGTTCCAGCCTTCCATGAATGAAGTCTGCATAGCCCTAAGAGGACTGCTAGCGACCAGAGTTCCATGACAGAAGAGATTCCAGGGCACCACCTCCCTCCCTTATCCTCCCTCCGAAGGACTGTGGTGTTCCAGGGCAGCAACCATTCACAGCCCCGCCCAGAGTCGGCGACGGTATATTTGACGCCTCCGTAGCTTCGCTAACAAGACTTTTCCCGCTCAGCGGACGTCCCCCTTTTTCACGGACGCTGGACGCCTCACCTCTGCGCCGCCCAGGGCGTCATCTGGTGTCGCGGGCGAGCCATGAGCCCTGAGGGAAGGGGTTAGGGCGAATCGATGCAGCCCTCACCATCCAAGACCAGACCACCGCCCAGACCGCATGCGTCCAGACCGCATGCGACCAGACCGCCGTCCAGACCGCATGCGAACGACGGAATCAACCCGACGGAACGACCCTTGGGTCCGAGAGAGCATGACGGAACGACCCTTGGGTATAATGGCCGGATCATTCAACTGATTCTTAAAGGTCGGAACGTCGAAGTCAAGGGAAAGGTCGGAGGGTCGACGTCAAGAGAAAGGTCGAAGTCAAGAGAAAGGTCGGAGCGTGGAAGTCAAGGGTCGTCGTACCGTCAGCTTCGAGGGTCGTACACCGTCCCGGCTCACGGGTCGTAGGGGCGCGCCAGCTCGGGGCTTCGTGGTCCACCGCACATTACCTCCTCATTTCGTCTGGCCATTTTTCAAAGTCACTCACGTTGTGCACTTTACTACGTTCATCTTCGTTACGTTTCGCTCTACCTGTTCTCGCCGCCGGCCCGCTCGGTGTTCCGGGATTTAAGCCACGCGATGCGAAATGGGTCGCTTTTATGTGAACTCTTTCATCTGTGAGTATTTGGACTCCTTTTTTTTGGTTCGAGTGCTGGCGAATGTTTGCATGGGGGGGGGGGGATGTTTACTGCCAATATTACGTAAAGCCCTTGTGAATCTGCACCAGCAGTGACTCTACTTGCAGTGAACTATGAGAGTAAATGGATGCTCTGGTCTGCGATGCTATTAATCTGGTCCATCTATATCTATATCTATATTGGGAGTGATCAAAAAGGCTTTGATCTCAATGTTGGGGATCTATGATTGCTCTGCATGACGCGCCTTGCAGCCACCAAGTTTCCAGGACCACCAACCATCCACGACCACCAACCATCCACGACCACCAACCATCCAAGACCACCAACCATCCAAGACCACCAACCATCCACGACCAACAACCATCCAAGACCACAAACCATCCAAGACCACCAACCATCCACGACCACCAACCATCCACGACCACCAACCATCCAAGACCACCAACCATCCACGACCAACAACCATCCACGACCACCAACCATCCACGACCACCAACCATCCACGACCACCAACCATCCACGACCACCAACCATCCAAGACCACCAACCATCCACGACCACCAACCATCCACGACCACCAACCATCCAAGACCACCAACCATCCACCAAGGGTCATCAACCCTCCAGGTTCACTAACATTACATCCAGCACCACGACAACCATCCACGACCATCCATATAATCCAGCCCCACCAACCTTCCAGAATTACCAACCGTCCAGGACCACTCACCAACAAGGACCACGAACCAACCAGGACCACCAACCATCCACGACCATTAACCACTCAGGGTCACCAATAATCCAGCACCACCACGACCATCCACACAATCCAGCCCCACCAACCTTCCAGAACGACCCATCGTCCAGGACCACTCACCAACAAAGGACCACCAACCATCCACACACGCAGGTCCAGCGCTGTGGACCGGCTCGGTCCAGGGGGACGAAGCGAAGGTACCTGGGGAGTGAGATGGCCCACCTTGAAGAACTGGCGAAACGAAGGGGGAGGACCCGAAGTGCGTCGGGAATGCAGTGGTCCATCGCCCACTTCGAGTAGCTGGAGGAGGCGTCCAGTGTGCTCACATTAGCTCACATGTTCCTCTGGGTGGGAGGTTCTTCCTTTGTTCTGTGTTCAGTGGAGGAACGTGACGGGAGCCCAGGGTATATACACGAAGCATTCTCGCTTCTTAAGAAGGTGTCTGGATGTGTCCATCTTTATGTAGTGGGTGTTCAACCATGCCCTTCCCTCACAGGTATAAAATTCTTGTGACAGACTTAAGTGTGGCTCATATTCCACGCGTCCAGTCTAGTTTCTATATACCACAGGTCTAGTCTACCTAACCTGCAGTTCACAGTAAGTAAATTCCAACATCAGTTGGAATACGGCATGAGCAAGCCGAAGCCATGTCGAATGAAAAAAGAGAGAGAGAAAAAAAAACCGAAAGCTTTTCATAAAAAAGATGAAAAAAAGCAGAATTTTGAAAGTGGATAGATTACAGGAATCGAGCTACACGAGAAGCGGGGAAGAGAGAATTCCACAAAAGCGCTGTGCAAGGTAAGAAGGACGTATCATAACGGCTAATCCTCGTGTGGCTGAGCTTCACACAGACACTAAAGGAAGCAGCAGCAGCAGCAGTAGTGACTCGCGTGCCACCACCTTATGAAGTCTAAGAGTCCAGGACATATGCTGGCAGCTCATGGCTGGGGTAATACCTGTAGAACAGAGACAGAGAACCAACATGAAAGTGGACAGACAGACAGACAGACAGACAGAAGGACGAGTGAACAGAAGCGATGGTGGTACAGCTAACATAACATTCAACACTTCAAGTGTTATCCACAGAAAATGGAACACAAGTATAATGTATACACCAGAGTTGGTTGACGTTCTATGTACAGTTAGCTATAGGCTATGAGCCAAAAAAGTATCTGACATGAAGTTAAAAAAAATTTAGCTATAGGCTTTGAGCCAAAATAGTATCTGACATAAACAGCAAAAAAAAAAAAAAGTATTTGACATGAACAGATCTTTCGACCCGGCAAGTACAGACGAGGTGGTTTCCACTCGTCTCTAAGTCCCTATCATGCAACTAACTGGCCAAAACAATGGTATTCCGCAGGACTTGTAGCATTGAACACCGAGTTTGCTACAATTCAATTAACCTCGTATTTCTAAGCCATAGGTATCTGTGGCCATCTTAAATCATGTTATGAAATTGCATCAGCAACTGAACGATTTCTCAGATGTCTAAATCTATATTTTGCTTCGTCTGGCTCGTAAATATCAAATTCATGTCACTCTGTGCGACGCCACCGAGCCCAAACACTGATATATCTCCTACACGAGAAACTTGAGACCAAACAACACTGACAGATATATAACGCCTGGGCTGCCTCACTGCCACATGTCACCTTACAATTATCTGCACGTCAGCAGACCGCCGCCAGGGCCAGACGAAGAAGAAGCCACTGGGTTGAGGTCGCCTCCCTGGCTGGCTCGGAGGGAGGGAGTCGGTCCTGGATTTCTAAAGACGTTGGAAACTTGTTTGATGTTTCATCAGGTGTTTTTATCTTCCGGAGACAAAAGTCCAGCAGAAGGTTTCTGAGGTGTATTCGTGGTGGTGGGGTCGCCGCTGGGGGGTCTTGATACACAGGGGTCGTTCTTTTCTTTTTCACTTGAAGTCTTAACTCTCGCAATGAGTTAATTACTGTGTCTCTTGCTGGCTAATGTAGTGGCCTCCAGCTACTTAGTGGCCTTTGTGGCGATAGATTGTGGACACAAGTGATAAGCTATCGTACGCAATCTGATCTAGAGACTTATGATGATTAAAAACAAAGAAGGATTGAAATGATCTCGGTTATGAAGTCTTTCTTATCCATTCTTCTTCCTTGTCCTTCGTGTGAGACACCTTATCGAAGTCTCGACTTGGCAAGAGCAATGTCGCCAGGGTTGAGTGGGTCAGGGTTGAGTGGGTCAGGAGATGTGCAGTGAAGGTGAAAGGTGATCTTCCAAACCCACACTCACACACACACACACCCACACACACATTGAGCTTACAAACATTCTCGTCCTGTACCAACACAGCTGAGGCTTAACACAGGCGAAGACCACCTTCCACCACTGCAGAAACCTTGTACTTAATCTAATATTATTTCACACAGTCTTCCCCAACGCTCGTCGCTAATAATCCCACTTTAAATCCCTGATTCCAATCATTTCCTCGTCGTCCCGTTGGCTCTCTCTCTGTCGACGGACAGCCACCCTCATATACCCACTCGAACCTGTCTACGTCCAGGTATAGGTTAGGTCGCTGACCTGACCCCCACAGTGGTGACCTCCATGGCATTTTGAACGCCCTGCATCTGACAGTCTGCAGAGAGCAGCCAGCCACACGAGCTACGACATTTTAGCCCTCACCACTACATATGTATGTCACTGTCTCAATCCTTCTCATGCGTGATCCCGGGACAGGATCCTGGGATTCGACAGGTCCCTGAGGGGCAAGACGGGACCCTGGGATTCGACAGGTCCCTCAGGGACACAACACGGGATCCTGGGATTCGACAGGCCCTTGAGGGACGAAGTGGGACCCTGGGATTCGACAGGTCCCTCAGGGACACAACACGGGATCCTAGGATTCGACAGGCCCTTGAGGGACGAAGTGGGACCCTGGGATTCAACAGGTCCCTCAGGGACACAACACGGGAGCCCACAAAACTAACCCTCCCTCTACCACCTCACACACACACACACACACACACACCAGGGGATAAGAGAGACCCAGCCTCCTTCGGGTTCGGTTCGTGTAACACGCCCTGGGCAACACCCCCCTTTACACCTCCCCTCCCACACCACTCAGCTGGCTATTCATGGCCCCAGGCGTGAGAGACGCGCCCCCACTGCTCAATTAGGAGGGTCTGGTCACTCGATGAATGGCTCCTAAATCACGAAGAGAGAAGGAGGACCATCCATAGTCCAGCGGGGTTCGACGCCAGGTCCCCCCCACTTTGTGTGTGTGTGTGTGTGTGTGTGTGTGTGTGTGTGTGTGTGGGTCCGGCTGGAAATACACATTTGAGGAATGACATAATTGGGAGGGGCATACTAGTAACTAATGAATGAATCACATACGAGCTTAAGATCGCAGTGTGGCTGGGTACTTGTACACTTGGGATATGCAAATGAGTGAAGTCCATTTGCATAGTGGGGGAAGTTGTACAAGAGCAAATTTTATGGTTTATATATATATATATATATATATATATATATATATATATATATATATATATATATATATATATATATAGATGGATAGATAGATACATAGATACATACATACATACAAATATATATATATATATATATATATATATATATATATATATATATATATATATATATATATATATATATATTATCATACTTAATCGCCGTGTCCCGCGTTAGCGAGGTAGCGCAAGGAAACAGTGGTGATACACTGTACATTCCGTAATGTAATGTTACATATTAGCTGAGCTACAGTGGTAGTGTGGTAACATATTGTATTTAATGATGACCATTATGTGATGTAAAGTTACATATGGCCTTGTTGAAATACAGCAGTACTACATATGTCCATATATGTATTATATATTTACAGGTGAACATAGGAATATGTTCACAATGATTGCATGACAGTAATACAGTGGATGATATACAGTAATACAGTGGATGATATACAATAATACAGTAGTTACCATACAGTAGTTGACATACAGTGATACAGTAACCTGATACACACATAAAGATGGGGTAACTACAGCGATTTGCTTGTTAAGCTGTGCAATTGTTCATGGGTTGTTCATGACACGCGCAACGACTGTTGTACCTGTACAACACACGGGTTGTTACATGGTGGTTGGAGGGGGTAAGGGGGAGGGCGACCGATGGGAGGATGAACAGCTGGCACTAGCTGTGGGCCGACTGCCGCGTCCAGGACTCGAACCCAGGCGCACGCGAGCGTGTGTGTGTGTAGCAACACCCCTTCCACACTGGTGTACTGGGGGGGGTTGAGGGGAGGACCCCAATCACTCCACACCATCATAATGAGGAAGGCAATGAGTATGAGGATGTATGAGGCCCTGGGCTGCCGGCAACACTGTGGGCAACACAAGGAAGACATGATAATGAGGAGAGAGGTCGATAATGATAATGAGGAGAGAGGTCGATAATGATAATGAGGAGAGAAGTCGATAATGATAATGAGGAGAGAGGTCGATAATGAGGCGACCACTACAGACTCTCACCTGCACACTCATACTCATCCTTGATGTATGGCCTCCCTCGACCTCGACCTCAACACACTCCTTCTCCTCCTCCCTCGACCTCAACACTCACTCCTCCTCCTCCTCCCTCGACCTCAACACTCACTCACTCCTCCTCCCTCGACCTCAACACTCACTCACTCCTTCCTCGACCTCAACACTCACTCCTCCTCCTCCTCCCTCGACCTCAACACTCACTCCTTCTCCTTCTCCCTCGACCTCAACACTCACTCCTCCTCCTCCTCCCTCGACCTCAACACTCACTCCTCCTCCTTCCTCGACCTCAACACTCACTCCTCCTCCTCCTCCCTCGACCTCAACACTCACTCCTCCTCCTCCTTCCTCGACCTCAACACTCACTCACTCCTCCTTCTCCCTCGACCTCAACACTCACTACTCCTCCTCCTCCCTCGACCTCAACACTCACTCCTCCTCCTCCCTCGACCTCAACACTCACTCCTCCTCCCTCGACCTCAAAACTCACTCCTCCTCCTCCTTCCTCGACCTCAACACTCACTCACTCCTCCTTCTCCCTCGACCTCAACACTCACTACTCCTCCTCCTCCCTCGACCTCAACACTCACTCCTCTCTCCCTCGACCTCAACACTCACTCCTCCTCCCTCGACCTCAAAACTCACTCCTCCTCTCCTTCCTCGACCTCAACACTCACTCACTCCCCCTTCTCCTCGACCTCAACACTCACTCCTCCTCCTCCCTCGACCTCAACACTCACTCACTCCTCCTCCCTCGACCTCAACACTCACTCACTCCTCCTCCCTCGACCTCAACACTCACTCCTCCTCCTCCTCCCTCGACCTCAACACTCACTCCTCCTCCTCCTCCCTCGACCTCAACACTCACTCCTCCTCCTCCTCCCTCGACCTCAACACTCACTCCTCCTCCTCCCTCGACCTCAACACTCACTCCTCCTCCTTCGACCTCAACACTCACTCCTCCTCCTCCTCCCTCGACCTCAACACTCACTCCTCCTCCTCCCTCGACCTCAACACTCACTCCTCCTCCTTCGACCTCAACACTCACTCCTCCTCCTCCTCCCTCGACCTCAACACTCACTCCTCCTCCTCCTCCTTCCTCGACCTCAACACTCACTCCTCCTCCTCCTCCTCCTGGGCTGGGCACTGCAGGGTGGGGGCGACCCAGTCATCCAGCAACTCCTAAATCAAGTTGCCATAACTCAATCAAGATTCGCCACACCCGAGCCACGGCAACGCCCCGCCATGGGGGGGTAGCGAGGTACAAACACCACCTCGCCAGGGGGCGTGGTGTGAGAGGACCTCCTCTCCCTCCTCCTCCTTCAGCGCCTCCTACAGGAGGATACGACCACCTCGCCAGGGGGCGCACACGGGGACCTACTCCTCCTCCTCCTCCTCCTCCAGCGCCTCCTACAGGAGGATACGACCACCTTGCCAGGGGGCGCACACGGGGACCTCCTCCTCCTCCTTCTGCGCCTCCTTCTGCGCCTCCTACAGGAGGAGGATGATCAGTTCCAATCTTTTCATGGATGATACCTCAAGCAAGCGAGCATCTCACTTACCACTACTGCATACGAATGTCCACATTACACACGCCCGAGTGGGCGTGAGGGAGGGAGAGTGGGCGTGAGGGAGGGAGGGAGAGTGGGCGTGAGGGAGCGAGAGTGGGCGTGAGGGAGGGAGGGAGAGTGGGCGTGAGGGAGCGAGAGTGGGCGTGAGGGAGGGAGGGAGAGTGGGCGTGAGGGAGGGAGAGTGGGCGTGAGGGAGCGAGAGTGGGCGTGAGGGAGGGAGAGTGAGAGTGCTGGGAGAAGAGAGGGGAAGGGGGAACGTGGGAAGGTTCTGGGATGGGGAGGGGGAGAGAGAGAGAGAGTATATATATATATATATATATATATATATATATATATATATATATATATATATCTTTTTCTTTTCTTTCAAACTATTCGCCATTTCCCGCATTAGCGAGGTAGCGTTAAGAACAGAGGACTGGGCCTTTGAGGGAATATCCTCACCTGGCCCCCTTCTCTGTTCCTTCTTTTGGAAAATTAAAAAAAAAAACGAGAGGGGAGGATTTCCAGCCCCCCGCTCCCTCCCCTTTTAGTCGCCTTCTACGACACGCAGGGAATACGTGGGAAGTATTCTTTCTCCCCTATATATATATATATATATATATATATATATATATATATATATATATATATATATATACACTCTCTCTCTCTCTCTCTCTCTCTCTCTCTCTCTCTCTCTCTCTCTCTCTCTCTCTCTCTCTCTCTCTCAAACCATGGAACAGAATGCAAAGGCCCCCCCCTACCTCCCTCACCCACCCCCCAGGTGCTAATTATCCCAGGTGGTAATTATGGCAGAGGCTAATCATCCCATGTGCTAATTATCATCCCAAATGCTAATCATCCCAGATGCTAATTACCCCCTATGCTAATTAAGGCAGACGCTAATGAATTATCCCAGGTGCTAATTATGGCAGACGCTCATTATCCCATAAACTAATTAACGAGGAAACATCGGTGTTCGGACACAGATAAAGAAAATAAATACATTTAATGATACACGTAATGAAACTGGAAAGTGACGTCACATCAACGTAATGAAACTGTGGAAAGTGACGTCACATCAACGTAATGAAACTGTGGAAAGTGACGTCACATAAACGTAATGAAACTGTGGAAAGTGACGTCACATAAACGTAATGAAACTGTGGAAAGTGACGTCACATAAGCGTAATGAAACTGGAAAGTGACGTCACATAAACGTAATGAAACTGTGGAAAGTGACGTCACATAAGCGTAATGAAACTGTGGAAAGTGACGTCACATCAACGTAATGAAACTGTGGAAAGTGACGTCACATAAACGTAATGAAACTGTGGAAAGTGACGTCACATCAACGTAATGAAACTGTGGAAAGTGACGTCACATAAGCGTAATGAAACTGTGGAAAGTGACGTCACATCAACGTAATGAAACTGTGGAAAGTGACGTCACATAAGCGTAATGAAACTGTGGATAGTGACGTCACATAAACGTAATGAAACTGTGGAAAGTGACGTCACATAAACGTAATGAAACTGTGGAAAGTGACGTCACATAAACGTAATGAAACTGGAAAGTGACGTCACATCAACGTAATGAAACTGTGGAAAGTGACGTCACATAAACGTAATGAAACTGTGGAAAGTGACGTCACATAAACGTAATGAAACTGTGGAAAGTGACGTCACATCAACGTAATGAAACTGTGGAAAGTGACGTCACATAAACGTAATGAAACTGTGGAAAGTGACGTCACATAAACGTAATGAAACTGTGGAAAGTGACGTCACATAAACGTAATGAAACTGTGGAAAGTGACGTCACATTAACGTAATGAAACTGTGGAAAGTGACGTCACATCAACGTAATGAAACTGTGGAAAGTGACGTCACATAAACGTAATGAAACTGTGGAAAGTGACGTCACATAAACGTAATGAAACTGTGGAAAGTGACGTCACATAAACGTAATGAAACTGTGGAAAGTGACGTCACATAAACGTAATGAAACTGTGGAAAGTGACGTCACATAAACGTAATGAAACTGTGACGTCACATAAACGTAATGAAACTGTGGAAAGTGACGTCACATCAACGTAATGAAACTGTGGAAAGTGACGTCACATAAACGTAATGAAACTGTGACGTCACATAAACGTAATGAAACTGTGACGTCACATAAAAGTGACGTCAGATAATCTAGACCCCCTACCATACCCTGGCAGGTGGCACTAGACCCCCCTACCATACCCTGGCAGGTGGCACTAGACCCCCTACCATACCCTGGCAGGTGGCACTAGACCCCCTACCATACCCTGGCAGATGGCACTAGACCCCCTACCATACCCTGGCAGCTGGCACTAGACCCCCTACCATACCCTGGCAGCTGGCACTAGACCCCCTACCATACCCTGGCAGCTGGCACTAGACCCCCCTACCATACCCTGGCAGCTGGCACTAGACCCCCTACCATACCCTGGCAGGTGGCACTAGACCCCCTACCATACCCTGGCAGGTGGCACTAGACCCCCCTACCATACCCTGGCAGATGGCACTAGACCCCCCTACCATACCCTGGCAGATGGCACTAGACCCCCTACCATACCCTGGCAGATGGCACTAGACCCCCCTACCATACCCTGGCAGGTGGCACTAGACCCCCCCTACCATACCCTGGCAGATGGCACTAGACCCCCTACCATACCCTGGCAGGTGGCACTAGACCCCCTACCATACCCTGGCAGGTGGCACTAGACCCCCTACCATACCCTGGCAGCTGGCACTAGACTCCCTACCATACCCTGGCAGATGGCACTAGACCCCCTACCATACCCTGGCAGCTGGCACTAGACCCCCTACCATACCCTGGCAGGTGGCACTAGACCCCCTACCATACCCTGGCAGGTGGCACTAGACCCCCTACCATACCCTGGCAGCTGGCACTAGACTCCCTACCATACCCTGGCAGGTGGCACTAGACCCCTACCATACCCTGGCAGGCTGGCACTAGACCCCCTACCATACCCTGGCAGGTGGCACTAGACCCCCTACCATACCCTGGCAGGCTGGCACTAGACCCCCTACCATACCCTGGCAGGTGGCACTAGGACCCCCCTACCATACCCTGGCAGGTGGCACTAGACCCCCTACCATACCCTGGCAGCTGGCACTAGACCCCCCTACCATACCCTGGCAGATGGCACTAGACCCCCCTACCATACCCTGGCAGCTGGCACTAGACCCCCTACCATACCCTGGCAGATGGCACTAGACCCCCTACCATACCCTGGCAGCTGGCACTAGACCCCCTACCATACCCTGGCAGCTGGCAACTAGACCCCCCTACCATACCCTGGCAGCTGGTACTAGACCCCCTTACCATACTCTGGCAGGTGGCACTAGACCCCCCTACCATACCCTGGCAGCTGGCACTAGACCCCCTACCATACCCTGGCAGCTGGCACTAGACCCTACCATACCCTGGCAGGTGGCACTAGACCCTACCATACCCTGGCAGCTGGCACTAGACCCCTACCATACCCTGGCAGGTGGCACTAGACCCCCTTACCATACCCTGGCAGGTGGCACTAGACCCCCCTTACCATACCCTGGCAGGTGGCACTAGACCCCCCTACCATACCCTGGCAGATGGCACTAGACCCCCACCATCCCTGGCAGCTGGCACTAGGACCCCCTACCATACCCTGGCAGGTGGCACTAGACTCCCCTACCATACCCTGGCAGGTGGCACTAGACCCCCTTACCATACCCTGGCAGGTGGCACTAGACCCCCTTACCATACCCTGGCAGGTGGCACTAGACCCCCTACCATACCCTGGCAGGTGGCACTAGACCCCCTACCATACCCTGGCAGGTGGCACTAGACCCCCTTACCATACCCTGGCAGGTGGCACTAGACCCCCCTACCATACCCTGGCAGGTGGAACTAGACCCCCTACCATACCCTGGCAGGTGGCACTAGACCCCCTACCATACCCTGGCAGGTGGCACTAGACCCCCTTACCATACCCTGGCAGCTGGCACTAGACCCCCTTACCATATCCTGGCAGGTGGCACTAGACCCCCTTACCATACCCTGGCAGGTGGCACTAGACCCCCTACCATACCCTGACAGCTGGCACTAGACCCCCTACCATACCCTGGCAGGTGGCACTAGACCCCCCTACCATACCCTGGCAGGTGGCACTAGACCCCCTTACCATACCCTGGCAGGTGGCACTACACCCCCCTACCATACCCTAGCAGCTGGCACTAGACCCCCCTACCATACCCTGGCAGCTGGCACTAGACCCCCCTACCATACCCTGGCAGATGGTGATGGACACGGGTCCCCTCACCAGGAAGGAAGGGGGCGTTTAGTCCACGATTGACCAGACTGGCCCAACACAGTGCTATACTGACACACACACACACACACACACACACACACACACACACACACACACACACACACACACACACACACGGTCTTTAGCGTCGCCTTCTGCTTTACGAGCTGTTGTGTGGGACGGCCTTATGGCCGAGTGGTTGTGGCTCACTGTGTCACCCCAGCCTTTCATCCCATCCCGGCTTTTACATTGACGTCAATAATCCTTCCATGTCTTCCTGTTTACACCCGTGGCCCCTTCATCTACGCTATGAGTGACCTCTTCGTCTAGCCCTGTCTTCACTACTTTGCTATGTACCCTAAATGCGTCCTGTCCCTTTTCTGTCCAGCTGTGAGACAGAGTGGAGGATGAGACAGCTTCCTCCTACGACTGGAGCGAGACAGGCGTCCCTCTAGGTTCACTCCTGTCACCCATCTTCGCTTCCTTCAACCTGACACTCACTCCCTCTCTTCACTCCTCCGCTCGCGTTTCCATTTCGGCACCACTCACTCTCCTCCAGTCCTCACTCCATTACTCGTTCGTAGGCTGGGAGTGAATACATGTCTTCTCTTAATTCAGACTCGTTCTACATCTACGACAGGGGAGGGAGTAACTTGTTACTCGTTCTACATCTACGACAGGGGAGATAGTAACTTGTTACTTGTTCTACACCTCGGACAGGGGAGGGAGTAACTTGTTACTTGTTCTACACCTCGGACAGGGGAGAGAGTAACTTGTTACTTGTTCTACACCTCGGACAGGGGAGGGAGTAACTTGTTACTCGTTCTACATCTACGACAGGGGAGGGAGTAACTTGTTACTCGTTCTACGCCTACGACAGGGGAGGGAGTAACTTGTTACTCGTTCTACGCCTACGACAGGGGAGGGAGTAACTTGTTACACTCGACAGACTAAAAAAAAATGCCCAAGTTTGACCACTATATCATCTTTCCAAAGTTTATTCTTTCATCACTCCATTTTCAAAAGACTGAAGACTACAACCTGGTGATCACAATCACAAGTTGGCCACAACCCTATGTGTCACTCTATCTTGGACGCCCCATCCCACACAACACACAACACACTGCCCATCACATTAACAACCATTCCATACAAGGTATGGCTGTTGTGGAACTCCCAACCATCACATGACCTTAGAAACTACGCCACATGGAAAAGGGGCGACCTCATTCGACCCATCCCGCAGTCGCTAACTACCCTTTCTCTCTTCAACCATTCCTCCTTCCCCGTCGCTAACTACCCTTTCTTCAACCATCCCTCTTTTCCCGTCGCTAACTACCCCTTTCTCCAACCATCCCTCCTTTCCCGTCTCTAACTACCCTTTCTCTCTCCAACCATCCCTCCTTTCCCGTCTCTAACTACCCTTTCTCTCTCCAACCATTCCTCCTTTCCCGTCGCTAACTACCCTTTCTTCAACCATCCCTCTTTTCCCGTCGCTAACTACCCCTTTCTCCAACCATCCCTCTTTTCCCGTCTCTTAACTACCCTTTCTCTCTTCAACCATCCCTCCTTTCCCGTCGCTAACTACCCTTTCTCTCTTCAACCATCCCTCCTTTCCCGTCTCTTAACTACCCTTTCTCTCTTCAACCATCCCTCCTTTCCCTTCGCTAACTACCCTTTCTCTCTTCAACCATCCCTCCTTTCCCGTCGCTAACTACCCTTTCTCTCTTCAACCATCCCTCCTTTCCCGTCGCTAACTACCCTTTCTCTCTTCAACCATCCCTCCTTTCCCGTCGCTAACTACCCTTTCTCTCTTCAACCATTCCTCCTTTCCCGTCGCTAACTACCCTTTCTCTCTCCAACCATCCCTCCTTTCCCGTCGCTAACTACCCCTTCTCTCTTCAACCATCCCTCCTTTCCCGTCTCTAACTACCCTTTCTCTCTCCAACCATCCCTCCTTTCCCGTCTCTAACTACCCTTTCTCCAACCATCCCTCCTTTCCCGTCTAGGGTAAGTCTTACCTCCCTGTCTGTTCCCACAAAACTCATTTCGGCCAAAGAACACAGACCCATAGCACGGGACAAGCTCCTGCTTCCCATAGTTTATACGTGCAGACCAACCATACGAGGATGCACCGTTATGTGACCCTCTTCGCTCGCCCTCTAGCTGCCTCCTCTCCCTCACTCCTCCCTGCCTCTCTCTAGCTGCCTCCTCTCCCTCACTCCTCCCTGCCTCCCTCTAGCTGCCTCCTCTCCCTCACCCCTGCCGTCCTCCCTCAGTGATCACCACCTGCTCCGTCTCTCCTCCATCTCGCTACTTCCTCCCGTCTCCCCTCAACCCTCGCTGCACCTGCCGGCTCCCCTCCCCATTTCCCCTCTCCCCTTGTTCCTCCCCCTGAGAGCTGGCCTCTAGGTCCTTCTCTCCCCAGAGACCTGGCCCTCCTTGTTCCACCCCTCCCCAGAGACCTGGCCCTCTTGGTCCTCCTCTCCCCAGAGACCTGGCCCTCTGCGCCTCCTCTCCCTAGAGACCTGGCCCTCTGCGCCTTCCCTCCCCAGAGACCTGGCCCCCATGTTCCAGCCCTCCCCAGAGACCTGGCCCTTTGCGCCTTCCCTCCCCAGAGACCTGGCCCCCATATTCCAACCCTCCCCAGAGACCTGGCCCTTTGCGCCTTCCCTTCCCAGAGACCTGGCCCCTTTGTTCCACCCCTCCCCAGAGACCTGGCCCCCCTTGTTCCAGCCCTCCCCAGAGACGTGGCCCTCTGCGCCTTCCCTCCCCAGAGACCTGGCCCTTTGCGCCTTCCCTCCCCAGAGACCTGGCCCTCTTGGTCCTCCTCTCCCCAGAGACCTGGCCCTCTTGGTCCTCCTCTCCCCAGAGACCTGGCCCTCTGCGCCTTCCCTCCCCAGAGACCTGGCCCTCTGCGCCTTCCCTCCCCAGAGAACCTGACGTCTAATGACCTGGCTGGGGTACCTGATGGTGTTGACACCTTGAGAGAGGCCCTCCCTCGTCCCCCTACACCAGACCAGCGTGAGATGAAGTCGTGCCTCACCCACGCATGATATTACACCATAAACCAAGACACGAGATGACTACATGGCACGCCCCACACCCACCCCACACACACCCCACACACACCCACACACACCCACACACACAGTTTGATGTGCTGGAGGGCGAGGTGTAAAGGGTGAGGGTGAGGTGGCGTGTGGCGGACACCAGGACGTACACTGAGCTGTCTCTCAGCAGAAATTTGATCAGACCGCTTCTAACTGCATTGCCCTCCACGCCATTGAGAGAGAGAGAGAGAGAGAGAGAGAGAGAGAGAGAGAGAGAGAGAGAGAGAGAGAGAGCATATTTTTTTTTTCTATTTTTGTCCTGGAGCTTATTGCATGTAAATGAATTGAGGAGAATGCTTGAAGGGTTGGCACTGGTGCTGTGTGTGTGTGTGTGTGTGTGTGTGTGTGTGTGTGTGTGTGTGTGTGTGTGTGTGTGTGTGTGTGTGCGTGTGTGTGTGTGTGTGTGTGTACTATGTAGTCATGTTACGTACTCATGTGTACACAGGGTGACTGTTAAAAGCGGTCCGACTTGCAAACTGTCCCAGGCTAATTTCCAAACTTGACCCCCCCCTTGCCTTGCATCACAATGTTGGTTCACTTTTCCCTCTTCTGTAGGTATTACTTTGGCTTTTGCTCCCGAGAGCTGGCTGCTTGTGTGCCCCCCCAACCACTTGCTAGACCACACAATACTAGGCAACCTGCTGCGTCACATGATTAGTGTGTGGCCATCGGCAACTCAAGGGTGGGCCGTTTTGATACCTGTTGCTTCTTTCTCCACACGTCCAAGCTTTGGAACTCTCGACCTTCTCATGCTTTTCCCAGTAGCTATGATCTCACACACTTCAAAAGACGTGGCCTTCACGTCCTCCAAAATTCGTGAATACTTTCCCTTTTCTTTCCTTTTTCCGTTTCATAATTCTTTCTCTATTTCAATGAAGACCCGGCCTTGATGTGGACAGCTCTGCTCCTGAAGAAACATGTCTTCACGAACCTCCTCCGTACACTTCCTCACGCCCCTCCGTACACTTCCTCACGCCCCTCCGTACACTTCCTCACGCCCCTCCGTACACTTCCTCACGCAACTTCGTACACTTCTTCACGCCCCTCCTCCGTCCACTTCCTCACGCCCCTCAGTACACTTCCTCATGCCCCTCCGTACACTTCCTCACGCCCCTCCGTACACTTCCTCACGCCCCTCCGTACACTTCCTCACGCCCCTCCGTACACTTCCTCACGCCCCTCAGTACACTTCCTCATGCCCCTCCGTGCACTTCCTCACGCCCCTCCGTACACTTCCTCACGCCCCTCCGTACACTTCCTCACGCCCCTCCGTACACTTCCTCATGCCCCTCCGTACACTTCCTCACGCCCCTCCGTACACTTCCTCACGCCCCTCCGTACACTTCCTCACGCCCCTCCGTACGCTGCCTCACGCCCCTCTGTACACTCCCTCACGCCCCTCCGTACACTTCCTCACGCCCCTCCGTACACTTCCTCACGCCCCTCCGTACACTCCCTCACGCCCCTCCGTACACTTCCTCACGCCCCTCCGTACACTCCCTCACGCCCCTCCGTACACTTCCTCACGCAACTTCGTACACTTCCTCACGCCCCTCTGTACACTACCTCACGCCCCTCCGTACACTTCCTCACGCCCCTCCGTACACTCCCTCATGCCCCTCCGTACACTTCCTCACGCCCCTCCGTACACTTCCTCACGCCCCTCTGTACACTCCCTCACGCCCCTCCGTACACTTCCTCACGCCCCTCTGTACACTCCCTCACGCCCCTCCGTACACTTCCTCACGCCCCTCCGTACACTTCCTCACGCCCCTCCGTACACTCCCTCACGCCCCTCCGTACACTTCCTCACGCCCCTCCGTACACTCCCTCACGCCCCTCCGTACACTTCCTCACGCAACTTCGTACACTTCCTCACGCCCCTCCGTACACTCCCTCACGCCCCTCCGTACACTTCCTCACGCAACTTCGTACACTACCTCACGCCCCTCCGTACACTTCCTCACGCCCCTCCGTACACTCCCTCATGCCCCTCCGTACACTTCCTCATGCCCCTCCGTACACTTCCTCACGCCCCTCCGTACACTCCCTCATGCCCCTCCGTACACTTCCTCACGCCCCTCTGTACACTCCCTCATGCCCCTCCGTACACTTCCTCACGCCCCTCCGTACACTTCCTCACGCCCCTCTGTACACTCCCTCACGCCCCTCCGTACACTTCCTCACGCAACTTCGTACACTCCCTCACGCCCCTCCGTACACTTCCTCACGCAACTTCGTACACTTCTTCACGCCCCTCCACCGTCCACTCCCTCACGCCCCCCCTCCTCCACCGTCCACTCCCTCACCCCCCTCCTCCTCCTCCGTCCACTCCCTCACCCCCCTCCTCCACCGTCCACTCCCTCACGCCCCTCCACCTCCGTCCACTCCCTCACCCCCCTCCTCCACCGTCCACTCCCTCACGCCCCTCCTCCTCCGTCCACTTCCTCACGCCCCTCCTCCTCCACCGTCCACTCCCTCACGCCCCTCCACCTCCGTCCACTCCCTCACCCCCCTCCTCCACCGTCCACTCCCTCACGCCCCTCCACCTCCGTCCACTTCCTCACGCCCCTCCTCCTCCACCGTCCACTCCATCACGTGCTAGGTTCTCTGGTCCCAGCACATACCTGCTCCACATCGGGTCTTCACTCCCGCGTCATAACGAAATCCCACGACCCATCTGCAAGTGTAATCTGCAGGCTACAGTGAGAGATAGATAGATAGATAGATAGATAGATAGAGAGAGAGAGAGAGAGAGAGAGAGAGAGAGAGAGAGAGAGAGAGAGAGAGAGAGAGAGAGAGAGAGAGAGATGGTAAGGATGAAGCACAAACTAACGACTGAACCATCAAGTGTTGGGCATCGTAACTATAGGTCGAATCTCTCGAAGGGCCTGCGTCCCTAAGGTCGTATGTCTCTTGAGGTCGTATCTCTCTACCTAAGGTCGTATCTCTCGACCTAAGGTCGTATCTCTCTACCTGAGGTCGTATCTCTCTACCTGAGGTCGTATCTCTCTACCTAAGGTCGTATCTCTCGACCTAAGGTCGTATCTCTCGACCTAAGGTCGTATCTCTCGACCTAAGGTCGTATCTCTCTACCTAAGGTCGTATCTCTCAAAGGTCGTATCTCTCAAAGGTCGTATCTCTCTAAGGTCGTATCTCTCTACCTAAGGTCGTATCTCTCTACCTAAGGTCGTATCTCTCTAAGGTCGTATCTCTTTAACTGAGGTCGTATCTCTCTACCTGAGGTCGTATCTCTCTAACTGAGGTCGTATATCTCTATCTGAGGTCGTATCTCTCTAACTGAGGTCGTATCTCTCTACCTCAGGTCGTATCTCTCTAAGGTCGTATCTCTCTACCTGAGGCCTAGATCACATCATTATCTCGCCTCTAACTCCCACCTCCATATCTATATTTCTATCTCCTACAATGTTGAGTTAGATACATCTATAGCGAGGAGACCAGCTGGAGTGGTCGACACCAGCACAGCACAAACGTTTGATGACCAGACGTAACAAACGTTTGCAAATCCAGGAACCAATTACATTGGTTGACACCAGCACAGCAGAAACGTTTCATAACCAGACGTAACAAACGTTTCGATTCCAGGAACCAATTAGAGTGGTTGACACCAGCACAGCACAAACGTTTCATGACAAGACGTAACAAACGTTTCGATTCCAGGAACCAATTACAGTGGTTGACACCAGCACAGCAGAAACGTTTCATGACCAGACGTAACAAAACGTTTTCGAGTGCATCTCCTAAGCCACACACACACACACACACACATACACACACACACACACACACACACACACACACACATACACACAGACACACACACACACACACACACACACACAGACACACACACACACACACACACACACACACACACACATACACACAGACACACACACACACACACACACATACACACAGACACACACATACACACAGACACACACACACACACACACACACACACACACACAGACACACACACACACACACACACACACACACACATACACACAGACACACACACACACACACACATACACACAGACACACACACACACACACACACACACACACACACACACACACACACACACACACATAGAGGCGGTTGTCAGGTATATATCTCACTGAATAATCATCTTTATGTCATTCTCATTTTCTCCACACATATTTGTAAGCTTATCTCTCTATTATCTCTTCCATTATCACAAACAACTTCGAAAACACCCGGTGTCTCAAGTCCTATGTATTCCTATGTATACATGTTATCATCATGATGTATTCCTATGTATACATGTTATCATCATGATGTATTCCTATGTATACATGTTATCATCATGATGTATTCCTAGGTATACATGTTATCATCATGATGTATTCCTATGTATACATGTTATCATCATGATGTATTCCTATGTATACATGTTATCATCATGATGTATTCCTATGTATACATGTTATCATCATGATGTATTCCTATGTATACATGTTATCATCATTATGTATTCCTATGTATACATGTTATCATCATTATGTATTCCTATGTATACATGTTATCATCATGATGTATTCCTATGTATACATGTTATCATCATGATGTATTCCTAGGTATACATGTTATCATCATGATGTATTCCTATGTATACATGTTATCATCATGATGTATTCCTATGTATACATGTTATCATCATGATGTATTCCTATGTATACATGTTATCATCATGATGTATTCCTATGTATACATGTTATCATCATTATGTATTCCTATGTATACATGTTATCATCATTATGTATTCCTATGTATACATGTTATCATCATGATGTATTCCTATGTATACATGTTATCATCATGATGTATTCCTATGTATACATGTTATCATCATTATGTATTCCTATGTATACATGTTATCATCATGATGTATTCCTATGTATACATGTTATCATCATGATGTATTCCTATGTATACATGTTATCATCATGATGTATTCCTATGTATACATGTTATCATCATGATGTATTCCTATGTATACATGTTATCATCATGATGTATTCCTATGTATACATGTTATCATCATGATGTATTCCTATGTATACATGTTATCATCATGATGTATTCCTATGTATACATGTTATCATCATGATGTATTCCTATGTATACATGTTATCATCATGATGTATTCCTATGTATACATGTTATCATCATCATGTATTCCTATGTATACATGTTATCATCATCATGTATTCCTATGTATACATGTTATCATCATTATGTATTCCTATGTATACATGTTATCATCATGATGTATTCCTATGTATACATGTTATCATCATGATGTATTCCTATGTATACATGTTATCATCATGATGTATTCCTATGTATACATGTTATCATCATGATGTATTCCTATGTATACATGTTATCATCATGATGTATTCCTATGTATACATGTTATCATCATGATGTATTCCTATGTATACATGTTATCATCATCATGTATTCCTATGTATACATGTTATCATCATGATGTATTCCTATGTATACATGTTATCATCATGATGTATTCCTATGTATACATGTTATCATCATTATGTATTCCTATGTATACATGTTATCATCATCATGTATTCCTATGTATACATGTTATCATTATTATGTATTCCTATGTATACATGTTATCATCATCATGTATTCCTATGTATACATGTTATCATCATGATGTATTCCTATGTATACATGTTATCATCATTATGTATTCCTATGTATACATGTTATCATCATGATGTATTCCTATGTATACATGTTATCATCATTATGTATTCCTATGTATACATGTTATCATCATGATGTATTCCTATGTATACATGTTATCATCATTATGTATTCCTATGTATACATGTTATCATCATCATGTATTCCTATGTATACATGTTATCATCATCATGTATTCCTATGTATACATGTTATCATCATCATGTATTCCTATGTATACATGTTATCATCATTATGTATTCCTATGTATACATGTTATCATCATTATGTATTCCTATGTATACATGTTATCATCATCATGTATTCCTATGTATACATGTTATCATCATCATGTATTCCTATGTATACATGTTATCATCATTATGTATTCCTATGTATACATGTTATCATCATCATGTATTCCTATGTATACATGTTATCATTATGTATTCCTATGTATACATGTTATCATCATCATGTATTCCTATGTATACATGTTATCATCATGATGTATTCCTATGTATACATGTTATCATCATGATGTATTCCTATGTATACATGTTATCATCATTATGTATTCCTATGTATACATGTTATCATCATTATGTATTCCTATGTATACATGTTATCATCATGATGTATTCCTATGTATACATGTTATCAGCATGATGTATTCCTATGTATACATGTTATCATCATGATGTATTCCTATGTATACATGTTATCATCATCATGTATTCCTATGTATACATGTTATCATCATTATGTATTCCTATGTATACATGTTATCATCATTATGTATTCCTATGTATACATGTTATCATCATTATGTATTCCTATGTATACATGTTATCATCATCATGTATTCCTATGTATACATGTTATCATCATCATGTATTCCTATGTATACATGTTATCATCATCATGTATTCCTATGTATACATGTTATCATCATTATGTATTCCTATGTATACATGTTATCATCATGATGTATTCCTATGTATACATGTTATCATCATCATGTATTCCTATGTATACATGTTATCATCATCATGTATTCCTATGTATACATGTTATCATCATCATGTATTCCTATGTATACATGTTATCATCATCATGTATTCCTATGTATACATGTTATCATCATCATGTATTCCTATGTATACATGTTATCATCATCATGTATTCCTATGTATACATGTTATCATCATGATGTATTCCTATGTATACATGTTATCATCATGATGTATTCCTATGTATACATGTTATCATCATTATGTATTCCTATGTATACATGTTATCATCATCATGTATTCCTATGTATACATGTTATCATCATCATGTATTCCTATGTATACATGTTATCATCATCATGTATTCCTATGTATACATGTCTAATGCTCGCTTATCTTGCCCCAGGTGTCAGCAAGACCCACCCCCACAGTGCTGACAGCTTCCCCCCCCCCCTGCCCCTGCCCACGCTGATGCCGTTCTGACAACGTCAGCACCCACGCCCTCCCCCCCCCCCCCCCCGCCCACACGTCAGACCCAGCCAGCACCACGACCCCCCCTTCCCCCTCTGGGCCACGCCACAGCAACATCCCCACACGACCCCCCACCCACTCAACCCCCACGCCCCCGCCCGCCCCCGCCCACCGGGCAACGCGATGGACAGATGAGTGTGGGGTGGTCAGCCGTGGGCGTCGGAGCGCGGGCGTGGGCGGCTCGAACGCTGGCCGCTCTGTTGCCAGCCGCGGGGCCTAGGACCCACGCTATGGGCGGCGACGGCGGGGCGTGGGCGGCCGTGGTGGTGGCCTCAGCCCTGGTGGTGGGCGTGGGCGTGGGCGTGGCAGCAGCTAGTGAAGCAGTGCGACCCAACGTGGTGGATGAAGTACCTGGCCTGGACGTGGGTAAGTGCAGAGCACACACTCTCGTTCCTCCCACACCCACGCCCACACACGCCCACACACACCTACACCCACACACACACACACACCCACACCCACACACACACACAAACACGCCCACACACACACACATACACACACACGCCCACACACACACACCCCCACACCCACAAACACGCCCACACCAGAACCCACACCTACACCCACGCCCACACTAACACCTACACCCACGCTCACACTCACACCTACACCCACACCTACACCTACACCCAGGCCCACACCCACGCCTACACCAGCACCCACGCCCACACCCACACCTACACCTACACCCACGCCCACACCCACACCTACACCAGCACCCACGCCCACGCCTGTTCTGAGGTGAACGTTGGCGTGCGAAGTCACAGAGGCGGGCGTGGCGCTGCTCCCCACACATGACCTGCCCATCTGTGTCCGACGGTACGACCCTTGACCACGACGGTACGACCCTTGAGCACGACGGTACGACCCTTGAGCACGACGATACGACCCTTGAGCACGACGGTACGACCCTTGAGCACGACGGTACGACCCTTGACCACGACGGTACGACCCTTGAGCACGACGATACGACCCTTGACCACGATAGTACGACCCTTGACCACGACGGTACGACCCTTGAGCACGACGATACGACCCTTGACCACGATAGTACGACCCTTGACCACGACGGTACGACCCTTGACCACGACGATACGACCCTTGACCACGACAGTACGACCCTTGACCACGACGATACGACCCTTGACCACGATAGTACGACCCTTGACCACGACGGTACGACCCTTGACCACGACGGTGCGACCCTTAACTGTAATGGCCTGGCTTCTGACCTGACCCTTAAAAGGTCAGGTCAAAGGCCAGTTCAATACGACTATGGGTCGTACCGTCGTGCTTAAAGATCACTGTATTGAAGTCTGAAGAACACGAGATCAAAGAACACAAGTTGTTCACATTCAACAATACTGAACACAAGTTGTTCACATTCTACAGTACTGACCCTCACACGTAGACTCACGAAACCTCATTGTGAGGGTCTCACGAACACAGGAACTGCTCAAAAAAGATACACTGTCCGTCTAGGAGCAGCAGCAGTGGAGGATGATATTGTCGCACCCCGTTCCACTGGACACCCGCTGTCCATATACATGGACAGCAGGGAACACACGGAACGGAGCAATATCTACGTCATCATTTAAGCCCCCTCTCCTCCCCCCCCCTCTAACACCGCTAATCACCTCATTACTACTAATTACCCGCCATTAGACGGGCCCAA